>NC_070583.1:8090902-8108402 GCF_027409825.1 Scomber japonicus
AGCTCACAGCCTCCGATGTATGGAGGAGAGAGAGAGATAGGGAGGGGGGAGGAGAGGAGAGGGAATGAGAGAGAAAGGAGGGAGGTGGTGGTTGGGGGGTCCGATAGAAACAAGGTTGCGCACACGCAGCCATACAAGTTGAACAGATGATTATTTTAAATGTACAATGAAATCTTTCCTCTCCTTTGTTTTTATAATTGCATCAGTTTGAGAGTGATTATAGCCAAATACATTACATATTATATACTATTTTCACTATTTTAGGTGCGTATTTCCACTATCATGGTTCTCTTTTGGAAGAAGATTGACTTAAAATTGAGACTTTTGATGTTCATTTCAGTGTCAACCCACAAGATGAAATCCCACTCATGGACATTTACACCTATTTCCAGTTACATTAAAGGGGGAAAAAAGTTACCCTCACAGTCACCCTCAGCTGCACACCAGCCAAAAGCAAATACACTGTACCTACATCCAAGGAGGACGTGATTAACTAGAGAGACATCTGAATTGTTATATAGCCAATTACACCCACAGTATATTTAAGCTATTAGTGCTCCATTAATGGCTGCAAAATGTGTCAAAGAGGCAGATTTGAATTGAATTTATACATTCCCAGCCGCGCACAGAGAGAACATCAAACCATTCTTAAAGAGTGAGTCTATTCCACTGATTGATATTATTGGGCTGCACCATTTTATGGTACTACCACATCAGAAAATCTATTTTTAATAAATCCTACAGTCTACACAACAGCTAAACATTAGCTATGGAAACATTAATCCCCACATAGCCTGAAAGTCGCACAAACCAAACTAATCAAACCAAAAGGTTGACTAATATTATTATGCAAATGAGCTGAGTACCTAACTGGCCATTTCATTACTTGATTGTTCACTGAGAGGAGAAAGCTCATAAGGGGGCGAGTGTTGGTTCATTTCAGAGACTGTAATCACAAATATAACACAAATTATTGTCTCAATTGTTTGTACTCATAAAGCTGAGGGTTTTTTTTAATTTTTTTTACTGTTTGATCGCTGACTTCTTAACAAAATAGAAAACTGCTAAATATGAGGTGCCAGTTCTCAAAGTGGCATTGATTGCCAAGGTGACAGTCTTGAAGCTTTAATAAAATAACACACAACAGTACATGCTAATACAATATGCTGAAGAACAGTAGCTAAACAATCTATGGTAAAAGAACAGGCAACAGATTGGTAATAGGCAGGTTTACGGAGTAGGGGCAGAAAACAGGCATGAATGGCTGGAAAGCAACACAGTGTGGGGCTAATGGGAAAGGAAGTCTGCAAGGAAGACTGAGGTCAGGTGACTGGCAAAGGCGGGAAACTATGAGGGCAACAGGTGTACAGGTTAGGGTTAGGATTAGGGTAATGAGGGTCCATTTACACATGTCATCATGACAAAGTGATACACGATTGTTTTCGATGAGTGCAAACTTTACGGTAACATTCAACTATTGTACTGATCAATGTTTCTATATTAACAATAGGTTGAATGATCATAGTTAATCTGGAAGGAGTCGGTCTTAGTGTTGAACCCACAAAGAATTATCACCAGACTCACTCAAGCTCACTTCCCTTCAACTCTATGAAGCGTTTTAGCATCTTTCAGCACATTGTTTTCTTACTGACAGCAACTTTACTGTTTTGGTTCAGTCTCACAGTTCTCATCAGCATTGTTTCCAGCAGAAGCAGGAAGTTGTTTTCAGTAGAAAATCTCAAATAAACTTATTGTACACCTATTATGTACCTTTTTCTGAGGAGATGGTGGAGACCAAAAGAGAGTGAAAAGGAGAGTTATTACTGGACTCTCATGTAAAACCTCACATACTTGTTGTACTGCCCCCAAGTGGCCAAAAAATGTTTTCAAGTTGGATTAAACTATCATGAAGTAATAATATATATATCTTTATGTAACTCAGACAACCTGATGAGAAGATTTGCATTTAATTAGAGGCTGCAAACTCAGGGTAGAGTATAATTAACCTTGCTTGGTCCAGTATGTAAGACCAGCTGAAACTGAGGATGTGTTATTACATACATGGTAGGATGAGGTTGTGCATGCATGATATGGTGAAATCACATCGTCATTTAATTTACAGATTGTAGTTTACCACCTATTTAAGGCTCACACTGTTACAGTATCTCACTATATGCCATCATATACATTTATTACCAATATGAGGTTTGAACAGAAGGAGTGTTTGAGCATTCAAACCCTCTTACACATTAATTATTACTTGGCTGTTTGCCCACACCTTGAGTGTTTCATTGCTTCCTCCTATAGATGTGATTTCCTCAGTTAATTTACCTTAGGCTAGAGGCCATTTCATCCCACTTTCCCCAGCAGGTCATGGGCTCATTTTGCTAACAGGTAACAACAGTGAGGGAAACGAGGCAAAGCAGGCACACTGGCCTATAATCCGGCTCAGTGAAGCAGTGGATTTGGGTTCAGCTGTCAGCCCGCACAGAAGCAGGACACTTGGTAAAATTATATGCCACAACACTCGCGGCCTACAGACCTAGAATTATAACGAGGGCCCCAGCAGACGAAGAGAGAGGAGGGAGAGAGCCCTGTGCAGCTGGGGATGCTGATGATGAGCAGATGAGCTGGGATCAATGTCGGAGTTTGACGAAGAGAAGGGGAAGGAGTGTACGGATGAGTGGCGTTCCGGTCCCTCAGCAATTTGATTCATCCTCATTTTTTATTAGGATGTTATTTACACACCTGCTGCCACGGGGAATGTCACGGAAATTCACTTTCTTCATCTCTTTCTGGCTCTCATGCACACACAAATACAAACAAACAATGCTGTAAGCAAACACACACATCTGTACTAAGATCCCCTAACACTTCCTCTTGACAATAATTGAATAGTCTATATGAGCTGTGGACTACAAGTCTATTATTGAGTGGCTAAAAATACCCGTTTTTGTCCTGGTTCACTTGATTCATCAAGGTCCCTGATGAAGCAGAGTTCTCACAAAGAAAGTTAAGCCAGAGACAGAGATGATTATGCTCACATAGAAAAAATGAGTGAGTTGGACCAGTGATATATACTCCACCATCCTGGGTGTAGCCTAATAGAATTAAAGAGGTTGCCTCCAGGTAGCGCTCAGGTTTAGGCAGACTGAAGATGGATGGAGGCAGCTTGCCTAAAAGGTGCAACAACTTAGATAAAAGCAGAAGGGAGGTGGATGAGAGGATGTTTTCTCTCTTGTCTGCTCAGCACCTGAGCCTGACCCCACCCCCATGTGTCCACCCCCCTCCATCTACCACTCAGACAGACTAATGGGGAGATGGGAGCACCATTTATATCCCTCACCCCCCCACCGGCAGCCTACCTCAGCTGCCTGACAGGCCGATTCTACCCCCTGGAGGGGTTAAATAGATGCAAGTGTGTGTTCTTGTTCAGATGTACTTGTAAGAAACAAGTTTGGTGTGAAGTTTCGGTTTATGGTAGACACTTCTATGTGTACCTCCTTTTCACGTCAGTGCATCATTATAATATGATAGATGATGATAGGTTTAATTACCACAGATATATTACACTTGTAACTTCTGTTTTATGTCAGTGGTATTGGCACCGGTGTTGATTTAATTTACAATCTTATTTCCCATAAAGCCTGATGCTTCCTGTTGAAACCTGGAATTATATTTGTGCCTCATTTCTCAGCGTGTGATGGGACATTTTGAGCTCAGGCAAATGAATTATATTTTCTAGAGAAATTATGTAAGGAGTACTTTAATTTGTGCAAACAAAACTTTGTGCTTAATACATTTATTTATTCATGTGTTTTATATGTCCTGTGTCAGGGGAAGTAAAGAAGCACTGGGAGACTGGTAGATAGACATACCACAGCCACATCTAAGTAGTTTATACAGTTTTGGTTATATAGCAAAGTTTTAGAATAATTATTAAATTGTGCTTGAGTAAGTCTCTACTGAGCCCTGCTTGATAAGTAGCTAACAACCTGATCCCTGAATCTCCTCGAGGTAAGCTGGAAATTAGAGTGAGTTTTGTGTTTGTTTAGACTGCAATTCTCTTCTGCCAATCTTCTCAACTTTGTTAACCAACTCTGGTAACTATGCAAATGTAAACCTAATGTTCTGACGTTTTACTGATGTTAACTACAGCACATATAAAGTCAGAATGAGTATTAGGTTTTGTTAATGTAACACTGTATTCACACATCTAAGTGAAGTCTTGGCATCCTGTATTTCAGCATTCATGCCTCTAGCACAGCTCATGATGTCTGCCCATCTGAACTCTCCATTACCAAGCAGCAAGGTAGACACACTCAGGTCTAGGGAAGCCTATTGCTGCCACGCCAGAAAAAGAAAATAGGCTCAGTATCACATTATAACGTAACAAGTTTCATGTTATAATGTGAAGGATTTTAAAATACATAGGGCTGTACCTCCACATGGTCCGACTCATCCATCCTGCTGTATACAAAAGGATAAATGCGATCAACCCTCTGGAGGTACATTTATTGATCTGACGCTGGAGGAGCCACCAGAGTCCACAAGCACTAACACACACACACACACCAAGGAGCACACAGGTTGTGGTCTTTTGTGTCCTTTTAAGAAGCACTTAACCATAGGGTGTGCAAAGACAGATCTCTCTTTGTAGCTCTCATGGTAGGATGAAATAGCAGCAGCATGATTTAACCTAGGATAAAACCTCACTTCTGTCTACTCACAGCTGGAGGAAAATAAACATGTAAGATAGAGGGCATGATGTGCACCCCTCTCCACACAACAGCACTGAAAAGTGGATCATTTTGGTCACTGTAGTAGATGGAGATAGTGTAGGATTACATCACAGGGAGTCTACATCTGTCTAAGATCAACTATGACTTTCATATTGTAACGTGAAACTTTCCATGTTATAACGTGATATTGATCAATTTTTTCTTTTTGTGGCATGGCAGCAATATAATTCAGTTCAATCCATTCTCAAAATGTTCAAATTGGAACTTTTAAATCACTTCCAACTACCACTACCAACACTTCCAGTCATTTCTGTGGCAAATGTACCATGAAACCCCAAATCATCCTCATCTTCTGTGCTTGTGCTCGCTACAAAAACGTCCAAATAAATGTGTTTAAAACAAAACCATGGAAGATGAGATATGTTTTTAGGGATGGAAATGTCGTTGACAACTACTTTCCACACATTTGATGAAATGTGACATCTACAGTGTGAGCTCTATAGAGATTAAATCCTCAAGACCCTATAACCTTTCATCTAGGGCAACTGCTAAAAATTAAATGGATTTCCATGATATTTTCTGTAGATATTCTTGCCCCCCAGAGGATGAATCCTAATGTTTTTGGTGACATTTCCTCTGGTGCCACCATAAGGCCACTTGTACAAAAGCAATGATCATATTCACACTTTCAAGAACATGATCACTGAGCTTTTCTATTCTAAACACAACCATCAGACCAAATGTCATCTTAACTTATAACACATCACATCATCCAATAAGCAGATTACTGTGAGCTCTGCTGAGCTCATTCATGCTCCTAAGGGGATTGTAATGAGCAGTAAATAACTATGAGAAGTTTTAAGTTGCCTGTGTGTACCCATATTCATATGCAGTATAACTGAAATACAGTAAGACTGTAAATATCTGTGTGTGTGTGTGTGTGTGTGTGTGTGTGTGTGTGAGCAGCCAGGTCTCTACTGAATTAAAAATATGGTTTGAAAGTGTACCTCGAGAATTCTCTCTTATTTGTATTATTAGAGATTAAAATGGCCTTTTTGTGGTGAAACTTTTGTACATTTAAAAAAAAAAAGAGTGAATAATTTACTTTCGGATTTAATTAAATTGAAACTCGATTGAGGCTCATCTAAATATCCGCGCACACGTCCGCGTTTGTGCATGTGTGCCAGTAGATCGAGCCAGACGTCTGAGATGTCTCTGTGACTGATAAAAATTGAAATGAACCATAATGAAGATGGACAAGAACTTGGCTCTCATTCCCGTCCCTTCCTTCTTCCTTCCCCTCCTTCCCCTCCTCCTTCTCCTCCTCCTCAGCTTTCCTCCATTTTTTTTCTTGTGTGAATCCTTTTCTTCCTCCTCATCTCTGTTTTTTCCTGCTTCTCATTTGAATCCAGGCCCCAGCTTGTGTAGAGTCAACGCAGGTCAATTCTATTTTCCAGTCAAACAGAGGAAACCAGATTTCTGTGGGGGATGTTGGTGTCTTTGCTTCATTTATTCAGCCAAAGGTGACTCACACTTCATCATGCAGAGGATATTAACTAAATCCTTAACCGAGAGGTTGACGAATATGGGGGTTCTCCCCTCAGAGAATCCCCAAAATGTTGAGCTAACTTCTGCAAAAATAACAAAAATGAGAAAACTTGTTTGCAGAAATCCATGTTGATCCCCTTGAGGATCTAGGGAAATCCTTGAACTGCAGTTTAAGAACTACTGCCACAAACAACCTGCAAAACAAGAACCTCAAATTAACACTCTGGCACGTCTCCCACGAGTCACAGCTGCAATGTTCAATAATTACTTAATTAACTATTTTTTTCTGAGAGACTCTTCTGAGCACTTTTGAACAACATGGACTGCTGTGCAAACGCTCGCACAAACACAGCTACATACACAGCCGTGCAGTCTTTTCTGCACACACACACACACACACACACACACACACGCAATTAAACTTTCACAATAACGAGGGACTGATGAAAAGTGCAGCAAACTGCTGCAAAAGAATGTCTCTCTCTGTGGACTCTTGGAGTACTTTCTGTCATGCTCACAAACCGAGGCCTTAAACTAATAATAATGTCCCTTCATTTGCCCCCTCCCTAGTCCCTCCTCTCCTTTAAAAAAAACAAAACTTTAGTCTCAAGTGTCAGAAACCCCATTACAGTAATTAAGTCAGCGGACCCTCAAAGAGCTCTCCTTCAAACAGCCGGGAGGGGGGAGAGGGAGGCATGGAGGGGGAGAGATATGGTTGCAAGGAAAGAGATGGATGGAATGAGCGAACAGCTACAGAGAGAGATGATGGAGAGAAGGAGAGATGAAGGGGTGAATGAGAGTGTGGAAGAGGAAGAGGAGGAACAAACATACTTACAATACCGGGAAAAAAAAAACTGTGAACAGAAACAAACAACACAACTGTAAGGTGTAAATCAGCAGCACATTCACTTTGAGATGTTGCTGTAATTAATATAAATAAATGAGAGCATTTTCCAGGTGATTGGCAGCCTCCACCATCTAGCCTCCACACTTCTACAATGAACACTAGAAGCTACCCATCATGGTCTAATTTGTTTATTAAGAATCATGCAAAGCTATTATGATAGATTTGATCATGATATTTTAATGGATTGAAAATTGTCACATCTTCAAGTGAAGTAAGAGATGTAAAAAGAAGAAAGAAAGAACTGGGGAAATAAAGAGAAGGATGGAGCTTCATGGAAGACAGCAGGATGCAAACAGGATGTGGAGAAAGAACCAAACAACAGGAATGATATTTACTTTACTTACTTTTTTTAAGGGCAGCAGAACTATGACAACACATACCTTAACTCAAGGCCCAGTCCATGAGATGTGGTTGAAAGCCTCAGAAAAGGCTTGTAAGATTTTTTTTGTGAAACTATTTATTTGATCAAGAATGTTCAGCAGTGCATTGATTTGTGCTCTTCCACTTTTGTAAATGCAGGTACTGCTCATTGTCTAACTGGTCAATGAATGGATGGTAATGAATGTAATGTCCTCATTTTCCAACAATACAACATAATAACATTTTATGTTGATATTTAGTTGGTAGTAGTTTAGGTAGTAGTTTAGGTAGTAGTTGTGTTGTAGTAGGTTTAGTAGGTAGGTATTTAGTAGGTAGGTTTATCATGTTCACCATCTTAATTTAGAAGTGGACATGAATGTCTGTACCAAATTCCGATGCAATCCATCCAAGAGTTGTGGAGACATTGCGCTAAAAACCAAAAATGTTAATTTCATGGTGGCCCAAGGAAGATGGCCCAACTGGTCAATGACTTGATGGTAATGAATGTAATGTCTAAAAGAAATGTTGCTCTCTTTCCAAAAATACAATAATTACATTTTAAACTTTTGTAAATAACTTCAGACTTGTTATTTTTTTGAATAGTACCAAAAATATCCAAAGGCATTGTTTTATTTTCTACTGATTTTTTTTAGCAAATGTTACCATCTAGTCTCATTGTCTGGCTGATCTGGCAAACTCAGAAATATCTGAACATAGCAGGGCTAATGTTAACAAACCAACATGTTTGCATATAAAGTTTGCTAAACAGTGCTTAACTCAAAATAAAGCTGAGCTTGACGTGAATGCCCGTGAATGAGTTTTGCAGATATTTGCTCATTGGACAATTTAATATTTTGACTTGGTGATGGTGCTAGATGAAAGTCATATTCATGATTGCCATATGGCAAATGGTAAATGGACTGTACTTATATAGCGCTTTTCTAGTCGTTATGACCACTCAAAGCTCTTCTACACTACATGTCTCATTCACCTATTCACACATATTCATACACCGATGGCGCAGCAGCGGGAGCAATTTGGCCACCCCTTAAGTTATCATAATTTATTTTAAGGGGGGCATGGATGTCTGTACCAAATTCTGATGCAATCTACCCAATAGCTGTGGATACATTTCACTAAACAGCAAATTTCAACTTCAGGGTGGCATTTAAGGAAAAGTCAGGCGTCATCCCATCACTGTCTGCACTAAATTTCATTAGAATCATCAAACAGTTGTTACGATATCTAAGTGAGGTCCAACCAACCGCCTTTATGTCATCAATAAAGCCACCCTGCTAGCACAGCTCAAAACTTTTCTACTTTCCTACTCTTAGTCATCATCCTCTCAAGCAGAACTGACAGAAATTGGAAAAGACAGACAATAAAAAGTGAAGTTTATCCTGGTGGAAGCATTCCCACTTTGATTTTGTTGGGTAATAAGATTGCGGGAACACTGGGCAGTAAATCAACCTGGCTTATGTAATCATTCAGAGGTCTGTAGATAAGACAGGTGTAAGAAACAAATGACTGGCCCACAGAGGAGTAAATAAAATGAAGTTACTAATGAATTCATTTTTGTGTAACAATTTCAACACTGACTAGGTCCCAAGTGTTATATGTGTCTATGACCATCTTTTGTACTCCAATGTATGGTCCAACATGAAGGCAACAAACGAAAACGAAGAAAAAAGGAGAAGAAAGCAAAGGTTGGAGCTGAAGGGAAAGTGGCACTGCTGTGATTGGAGAAGACACAGACCATATTAGCACCCAGGGCCATGTATTCAGAGAGAACATGAGGGAGAGGTGGGAAAAGGACAGGTGTCAGGTCCCCATGATAAAAGGCTGGCAATAGAGGAGTTATAGACACTGAGGGGCGGGAGGGTGAAGGGATGGAGAGGGTTGGAACTTCAGTGCCAGGAGTGCACAAAGCTCCTACATTGATATTCTGAGCTCATAGTTTGCTAAAACCCCTCCTCCTCTTCTTCTTTTTTTCTCGGGAGGGTGATGTCATCCCTATATGGATCCTTTGGTCAGATGCCATCGCCGCTTACATCTCCGTCACTGTCACCATCTGTGCACACACACACACATCCACTTAGCCTTGCAGCGACCTACATCTTAATGCACATTTGCTGCAGAGGACACAAATATATCTGTATCATAGGATGGGTGGAGTCAGCAGAGACCAGGCCAGAGTGGACTGGTCATCGAACTGCAGGTACTCAGTGGTCGGAGATGATACTCCAGCTTTATGGGTTGTCTAGGTTGGCTAACCATGACACTTAAGACAAGAGTGGAGCGGTGTGCTCCATTTTAATATGTGAGAGTGGTTCCAGTAGTGACTGTCCACATGCAGGAGAGTGGAGCCATAAATCATTTCAAATCATTATGAATTCATGGTTGGAAGTAGAGGGGTGTGCCTGTGTGTGTGTGTGTGTGTGTGTGTGTTCTGTTTTGAATCAAAAAGAGAAGTTGGCCAAAGGCGTCTGCCATCGAGATTTCATTTTAATTAACGAGCAGACCACCAAGAGAGGTGCCAGTAAGCAAACACTGAAAAGATTTTTTTTAACAATAACACTAGCTTCAAGCTGTGAGCCACAATCAACCAACATGACAAGAGGTTGGGGTTTACTTAGGGAAATCTGACACTCACTTATTCACATCAGCAGGACAAAAATTCCACCAGATTCAATGCAGGATTTTTATTGTATTGCCAATATTCAGATGAGGGGCTCTGTGGGTGTAAAAAAAACCTCTCTCTGTGTGTGTAGTAGGGCTGCATGATTAATTTAAATATGATCAAGCTCTCAAATCAGGTCTCTGTGTGATCTAATTTTCATGTGACAATGATTCTGTCATGTTTGTATTAGTGGGGAGAACGATCGCATCTAAACTAACTCACCTAATTTCTCCCTTATCTGCATGAACAAATGACAAGCGTGCGGTACTCCATGTGAGACAGGAAGAGAGGGGTAATGATGTACATAAATCTAAAATAAAATGCAGTGAAACAAAAAGCTTCTTTGAAAAAAGCAAAAATGAACTGAAGAAAAATGAAGAACTAATAAATGTATCTATCTGTTCTGACAAAAACACTGTGGTTGTACCGTAAAAAAGAAAGTCTGCTGTGTAGAACTTAATTCACAATCAATGATGACAGTCAAAAGCTCCAACGGTACTTTGCAAGTAAAAGTAACACCATCCCAGGCCGGGTTATCCATATGCATCAGACGAGAGCCCGGGGGCAGCAGCCAATTTGCCGTAATAGGGGGCACAGCATGAAAAAAAAAATTCAAGTTTTTGTAGTCAGAAATGGCAGATATCAACATTTATAAAGCATTTGATTTAGTTTTTATTCATCATTATTCTTATTAATAAGAACATGAATAATACGAATAAGAAAGTTGAAAAGTAGCAGCTGCTGTGAGTCTTTCAGCACCACAGAGGCATGGAGACAGAGAGAGGGAGGGAGATGCTGTTTAATTCAGTAATAACAGTAGTACATTTTATTGCTGATAGAAAGTATGTTCAAAGATTATTTTACTAATCCAACCCCATGTGGAATAAGTACACTTTCATATAGCTAACCGCTCGGTTCATACATTACTTCATTATCTTATTTTCTGTTTTATAAATATTGTATCTGCTGTTTCTGAGCAGGAAAATGAAAAAAAATGCCCTAACATTTGTGGAAATATGAATGTATTGATTAATTAATAATAAATAAATTGTCCGTTTTCATTCTTTTCATTTTTGAACAACCATCATTTCTAATAACCTGCAGTGCAATATACAAGGCCGGATCTACTGTACCATACGGGCCCTTGAGCAGAGAGGGGCCCTGAAAAAAAAAGTATGCGTTGGGGAGAAGGGGGGCTCTACAGAAATACGACACAAGGCTCAACCTATTCTGTTGATGTTGATTCTTATGGTCACTGTCGGAAACCTGCTATGTCCAAAACTAAATATGGAGTTACAAGGTTTACTGGTGACAGTGTTAGCCAATCTGAATAAAATAAAATTTGTTTGGGGGCATGAGCTTCAGTGCCCAGGGGCCCCTGGGGGTACTAATGCAGCATTGGCAATACACTATCTCAGTGTGCCATTCTTTATATCTTCACATTGCCCCACCTGACGCTCTGTGATCATTCAACTGTTGAAATGGTTGCTTGCAACAGATGTTACTAGGTTTCATCTTATTTGGTATGTGTGTATTGATTTTTTAAACATACTTGGTATTGGTTTTGCGTCTAGTCCTGTTTCAGGCCATTTATGGTGGAGGTAATGATATTCAGCATGACGTGTTGCATTGGGATGTGAGCTGCATTCAGATTTGAGCATCAGTGTAAAGGCTAGTATGGCGTTTGTAGGCCCATGTCTATCTATGGTTTTTTGGTTATGTTTTACATTTTTTGTGTCGGGCCTGTATTTTTGTAATAAGTTCATGTAAATCTATGGTCATAATAACCACAGTAAATTTAATTTTTTTATGTGTGAAGTGGGAGGAGGGAGGCACTTCAAGTGTGGTCACCCTAAGGCACCACACTGTGTTAATCTGGGCCTGACACCATCAATTAGCTCAACCATCTGACACATTACAAAAAGGCCAGGAAAATTTGAGTGCAAAATCCACATCACCCTGGAGCGCCTTGGTAGTGGAGTGGTTACCGCGTATGCCACATAATGGCAGCGTCCCTGGTTCAATTCCAGCAGGGGACCTATGCTGCAGGTCATACCCGCTGTTTCCTGTCAGCCTCTCTGCCACCTACTATCAAAATAAAGGCAAAAAGCTCAAAGCTAAATCTAAAAAGAATCCACCCAAACATTCAAACAAAACTAAAAAATAAACAACAATAAAAAAGAGGCAAAGATGTTGCTATAGTCACCACTGGAAACCAAACTATTACACAAGTCTGCCCATGGTTTTACAGTTTTTTGTGAATATTGCTATTATCGGTATTATCTGTCTCCCCTGTCAGCTATGGCTGGTTGCTGGCTGGTTGCTGGTTGGTTGCAGGCTGTCACGTGACATGATCTGCATAGCCGACGTTATTGGCTAATTAAACGTGCTCGATATCGTCAGGGAAAAATTACGGGAATGGGACAGGAACGGTAGTCATTCTTCCTGGAGTGGAGTGGGACAAAATCTTTTAAAAAATCCGTCACAGGATTCGGACGGGACAGGAGGGTTTTTGTGGGAGCTGGATACGAAAGGAGTGAAAATACACTCACTCACCCTCTAACCAGTACCGAGGCACTGGGACTTCTGCACTCACTAGGACAATTCTTACTAGGACAATTAAAGGTTGTTTTAACACTGAATATTGAGGGAGATAAGTTAGTAGAGCTGCAACAATCTGTCAATTAATCAAATAGTCAAGAGAAGAAAAATGAATTGCCATCCATTCAACTTTTTTGATATAACTGATTTATGACCTCGATACACACTATATATTATAACATTGTAGGTTTTTGTGCCATTACCGACTGTCTGTAGACACCAGTATGTCAACAACAGCAAGTATATTTTATTTTTATTTATTTTAATAGTTTGTGTGGAGTTAATTAGGCTCAAATATAAAACAGCCTTTTATGTCTTCATTGGAATAAATTGAACTTGAAGCAATAAATTAGTTCCTACCTGGAATTTAAAAAACGTTGTGAAAAGCGACTCTGGTATTTACATTTTATAAACACATAAGTGCCAGTGTTTTTCTTTCGTTGATTAATGTTTTATTTTCTCAGTGCTCAAAGACATTCATACCTTTGGGCAATTTAGATTTTCCAATTTACTTAGCCTTCAAATTTAACATTAGATAGTGACATAGTGTCTTACAATTCTGATCAACGTGCCAAATGGATAAGCAATGATAAGACTGAATAATTGAGCACAATTAATAATCTAGAAGGTAGTGAGGACCGCCACAACTGGGCACACAGTCCAATCAGGAAGTATTCCATCCAACGCCACAGAGAAACTTGATAAATCTCTACATCCCTATCTACAGTGATATCTACTATCAGTGGCATAATAATTACAGAAGTAAGTGATGGAATGACATCAAATATTCGACCAGTAATCCTCCAGACCTGTGGATGAGGTAAGCTTCCAAGCATTCAAATGTCATGGCAGAAAATATTGTTTGCCAGTGTCTTCACAAAGTATCAATAATTGCCTGTACCAGTTGGTAAAGTGTCACAGGTAATATGGAAAACAACGAATGAATGACATGAAACAATGAAAAACATAACCTACCAAGAAGGGTAGGATGTAAACAGGAATACAAGTCCTTTCCTCATCAATACATTTTCCTTTTGAGTCAATCATTAACACAATATCTGCTTGTGAACTGCAACTATCTGGTCAAATGGGACCATTTCAGTGTGTGGTGTGGCTGTTGGACTTTGATTAAGAGAGGGGATCAGTCCTCAGCAGTGTTACTTTGTAACGCGTTTAGAGTACTTGGATTACTTTTTTGATGTAATGAGTAATGGCGTTAGATCCACAGTTTAAGTACTCAGTTGTTCAGTTACATTGCGAGAAGTACGATCTGTTTATTGGATGACCATGAAAGCTAGACTGAGACTGCCTGCATGTGAAACTCGAATAAGAGAGCAAAAGAGGGGGAAGAGAGGGTGTAATTGGGGTGTGTTCCCGCTCCTGAAACTGCACTTTGCAAGCTTTGATTCTTGTGGCTTTCTCTATCTTTGAGTATTGTTTTTGATGGGTTGTCTGTATACTCTCTTGCTCTTTTCCCATCTATTCCATTTGGTTTTGTTGGAAGAGCTGTGCTGAGTTTTTGTCTGTCCGATTCAAGACCCTTTCCTTGTAGTCTTGGGATACCAGACAATTGGAGATGTCCGCCTACCAAAATGTGAACAGCTGCTATCAAACTTACGCTTCTTACATTTTTCTCAAAGACACTCCTTACTAGAAATGATGCTCTCCCCCCATTCTCCTCTGGAATCAACTGCGTGTTACTGTCCCAATAGGGCCGCCCTAAAGACTCTGGGTTGGTTCTGTATTGCAGGTTTTTTTAATGTAATTGTTTCCATTCACGTTTAACTATGAACCCTAGGAGATTGTCCTCAGTCTCTATGAGCAAAGCATTTAGAGACTGTGAACCCCACCAGCTCTATTTGTAATAGGGTAAAGTGCTCCTCCAAGTCTGTAAAGAGGGTTGAATGTGGAGGGGTCAGGGTCTACTCTGTGTCGTCATGGTGCTTGTTCTCAACAGGGATGCTGGAGACAGTTGGATGGTCTGTGTCCCTTCATACAGAGTTAAGAGGATGCAGTTGCTTCCTCTTGAAATTGGTTACTCAGACTGTCTGGGTCTGCAGAACAGCTGACAGCCACCTGATAAAGCATGCTGTGTCTGGGAAAGTCCCCTATTGGCTTGTATGCTGAGAGTAACCCTGGGTGGGTGGGTGGGTGGGGGCACAGGTGTTGGGCTCCTGACCAGGGTCCCTTTGGGGTAATTAAGTCCCAAACCAGAGCTCCTGAGAGCCAAGTACCAAGATGGTACATTTTGCCTAATTTTCCAAATGATGGAGTCATTTCTTTTGTTCTCACAGGATGATGAGTGTTTAACCTCTTCTTAAAATCTTTAGTAACAAAAAGGATCCTTCCTCAGGCTGGAAGTATGTCATGTAATCATGTTTTTTGTCATGCTAATTAACAACCAGACTACATTATTGACATTGCATTGCTACAATCAAAGTTTCTCAATTTCAGCTTCAAATTAAAAAAAGATGATAGATACATTCAAAAAGTAGCATATTAGAAAATAAATTAAGCTATAATGTGTAAATTGCTAACTACTTTTAAACATGTCACCAAAACATTTACATTTTATTTATGGCTTTTCAATAGTGTCGACATTTCTGGTATTCAAATTTATGTTTCCTTTTTTTCATGAAACAGTAATAGTTTACTTTTGTTAGACGATGCACCTTGTTGTAGCAGCCATGAGTATGGATTTCAGCTCTCTTGGCTGGACACACACACACACACGTTCAATAAAATGAAGAAGCAACAGCAAGGATTTTTTATGGGTTATAGAGAAAATAAAATGCATAACACCACAGTTAGGTCTGTATCGTGGTCAGCTTCTTGTTCTGTTATTTCTGCCCTGACATACTGAGAAAAGTCCAACTGTTCAAAAGTGAAACAACCATTGTATCTCATTAGTAGCAGCTTCTCAGACCTTGTATCAGACAGTCAGTTCCTTCTAAGGGTGTGCACTAACGTCCCTCAAATGTTATCCCTGAACCTCATCTCTAGCGAGCCATCAGAGATTGAACTTCAGATAACTACAGGTAAAAAGAAGTGTGTCTTTGCTCTCCACTACCCCAAAATAAGTCTGTATGGCCTGAAAAATACAATTTAATCTATTTATTATTAGTGTATAATTGCTATTTAATTCGTCTTTTGAAATATTTTTCATGAAGTCTCTTCACTGTTGACCAGGACTATCCTTCCTTCCATATTAGATCAATATCATAGATTTCATTTTGTTTTAGGCTATTCGTTGATCCCTTTATTTGTTCAGTCTTCTGTTGCTGTGATAGTGAATATCATTATTTTGAATACTATTGTTTTGATAATTGCGGTTCCTGCTTTAAAAACAAACATTGCAGTAAGATCTAGGCAAGGCAAGTCTCTTTGACATCAGGACTTTGAGGGTTGGTCCCATAACACCAGTTATCCTCTTGTAAGATGTCCAATGCTGGTGTAAGCGGCTTCATGATGGTGCGGTACTCCCACAGGAATTGGTGGTCCTTGTCGTTGAAGCACTTAATTCCCAGCTTGATGCACAAGCTATTCAGCTCTTTCATGGGAATTTTGGTGGTTCTGCAAATGGCTTCATAAAAGGAATTGCACCAGTAGTTTTCCAACTTCCTTGACATATTCCGATGCAACTGTATATCGACTTATCGTGGTCCAAAAAACTGGGCATTTTCACAATACTATCCCTATCCATAGCCTTGGTGTCTGTACTGGAAGTTAAGTATTTCTCAACATCACCAGAGGAAATTAGCTTAATTGTATGTGCACACCTGTAATATGGGGGAAGAGTAAACTGATCATCAACTTCAGTGGAGAGGTTCTGCAAAACCTGTAAAAGTGACTCATTACTGTCTTCTTTGTCTTCCAAATCAGATTCTGAATTGGCAGTCTGATATATTTTCAACGCCATGGCAAGATTTGATGCATTGTCTATCAGAGTGGCTTCTACTTTTCCAAGCAGTCCATATGATGATCAATACACCAATAATATTAAATGTGTGCTACCTCTGATTCTTTAACATGCTAGGATGGCCTTGTTGTGCTCCCAAGTGGAACTGCTGTTACATCCAGAAAGGTTTTGTTGTTAGCTGTCCAGATGTCAGCTGTGGTGGAGTGTGGCCTTCAAATTAAATTCGATTACTGCATATTCTCTCTCTCTCTCTCTCTCTCTCTCTCTCTCTCTCTCTCTCTCTCTCTCGGTAGCCAGCAAATGTCTTTTTTCTGTGGCAGTTTGTCATTGCTCTTCTTGTCTATTTTCTCTGTAATGTGTTGAAATGAGGGTGAGTCAACTGTGGAAATAGGTAACATCTCTTCTACCATATACCCTGTGATGAACTTCTTCAGATCTTGTCTCTTCACCACCATATCCTGCCCTGAAATCCAGTTTTTTGTTGTTTAGCTGGACTGCATGCGCCACTGGCAGCAGGAGCCTCACTGTCACCACTACGGCTTTTCTTTAATAAGTTTCATATTACTGTGCTGCTCGATCAGATGCTGTAATACATTATACATTTTTTGCAGATGAAAGCATTTTGCTGCCCACACAAAATTTACAACAGATGACAATGTTCTTTGTATCTTTAACTGTTACAAACTCAAAATAACTTCCAGCTGTTTGAAGGATGCTTCTCTCCCTCATCCTCCACCCTTCAT
>NC_070583.1:8113402-8210902 GCF_027409825.1 Scomber japonicus
ACAGAATGAAAACATATTTAGTTTCTGCTTGACAGTAATGACACCCATCCATTGAGTTTTTACTGTATGCAAAACTACATTAATGAGGCTAACGCATTTATTTGAACGCTGCTTTAACATTGCAGTCATGTGTCAGTACAAAATCTATCTCATAGGCACACAAAAACATCTCATGACCTCACTGTAGTGAATCACAGCTTCGACATGTAATTTGTGTTTCCCAATGACTGTAGCAGAGGGAGAAACTGAGACGGGGAGGGGGTGTGAGGTGGGTGGGGGGGTGAAGCTGGTCAAACAAACAAACTGTAAACCTCAAGAATCTTTATCTCAAAAACCAGATTCAACAGCAACCCCACCTTCCCAAAAAAAAGCCCCAAAAAAACAACAAACCCACAACTTTCATTGGTTTTGCATAAAGCACAACTCACCATGGACGTTGCAGTGTCCATGGCAACGTACCTGGCTTTTGCTGCCACATTTTTTGCTGAATGGGTCCTCCTGCTGCCGGTGTTGTGTTAGGCAGCCAGTTGATAGCAGTACACGGTGTAATGAACAGACTATATGAAACAAGGCCCGGGGCAACGCCACTACAAAGATAAGAGCATGAAAGGAGAAAATGCTGACTGTGTCGAACAAAGACACAACTATTTAAAGCAGAAGTAGCCCTGCAGCCCAACTGTTGAGAAGAAAATCATCCCGACCGGTTCTCGCTCAGCATTACTTTGATTTATTTAAGGAAAAAAAATACTGACAGTGAAAAGTAAGCGTGGGAATGTGGATGCCACTGGGAGGAGGTGAATGACAGCACAGCAGAACCTGTTTAAAATAAATCACATGTCATATGTACAGTTAGAGACATACTATAAATGGTGGATGTAAAGGTGTTGGACTTCTTTTATACGATGTGGGTTTAATTTGTACAAAAAACAAAATGTAAACAAATCAACATTTTTCAGGGTTACATGCTAGAAAACTGTCATTTCTATACTTTGGTTTTCGTATGAATGAAACAAATGTGTTGTGTTTGTTTGTTGTGTTAATTAGTGAGTGCGTAGGCAGATTTTCTTACCCTGTTGAACCTTTTGGACTGCTTCCCAGATTTTATGCTAAACAAAGCAGTTGCTAGCTGTAGGCTTATATTAACTGAATTATGAGTTTGGGATCAATTAGGGTCCAACTGACACCGGATTTTTCCGATATTGATATATCAGCTGATCATTTTACATATAAAGTATATATAAATGAACATACATTTTTTGCAGTGATCCCTTTAAAACCTCTTGTGACAAAGATATGTAATGGAGGCCATGATATTTTACCATTGGACAATAAACTTTATTGTATGAATTGACATACTCTGAAACAGTAAACTTCACTGAGAATTTAATCATTATAAATATAACTAGAACTAACTAAATAACAAAAAACACATATTACAGAAAAAAAGTATGTATATATTACACTTGAATTAAGGCAAAGAACCAAATAAATAAATGCAGCCTATATAACTTAAAAAAATATCAGCACATATCGGACAACGTAAACACCAATACTGATATATCGGTGATAAGTCAGTATTGGCTGACCAATATATATCGGTCAGGCTCTAGTATCAATCTTCTCTAACTCAGCAATAAACATGTTTCCCAAGATGGCGAACTATTCCTTTAAGATGAATGCAACCTACCCTTTAATGCAATTAAGAACCTTTCTTTTTTTCTTTTTTTTACAGAGCAATGGCCACTCAATATAGTATCAAGTGCCTCAAATCAGCAGCAATAAAAACACTGTAAGAAACACTGTTTTTTTTATCATCCTGATTGGTCAGCTCAGTTTATTGGAACAAACTAAAAAGCCATTGGAAACGTGTTAGCCGTATACTGGCCAGCTATGTAAACAGGTGGCTAATCATGGCCGTGTGCTCCCACTGTACTAATCATTATTACGTCTGTGGAACACACATAGTCCCATTCACTCTGCTCATATTGACATAGTATTACATTACCTAACACATTACAATTCCCCACAGGGAGGATTTCCTTCATGTAATAGCCATGCTCTATGTCACACTACACTACTACACTGTACACACATACACACGTATGAATGCAGGCACCCAAACACACACAATTCAACTTGACCGCTTTCCTCTTGGCGAGTGAAAGCAGCATGAAATGGAAAAGAAACAATCCCTCGCCCTCTAATCTGTTTAATCTACACCTCCTCCAATCTCCTTTTCATCTTCTTCCTCCACCTTTCCTCATGCAATCTTGCCCCCCCCCCTTTTTTAATAACGAATCATTCCATCCGTTTCTCCTTCCCTCCATTGAACAACTCTTTACCCATTGTCCATTTCTGATCCAATCTCCTCCTCTGCCTCTCTCTCTTTTTCTCCTCACCCCTCTCCTCCCCCTCCTCCTCCTCCTCCTCCTCAGGCTGAGTGGAGTCAGTTCAGGCCTGTAACCTCCTCACCCCCTCCTCCTTTGCTCCCTCCCTCCACTCAATCCATCTCCTCTGAAAAACATAAATACCAGTTTCCTATTACATCAGTCTGATGAAGCCAGCAGCTGAGGCAAAATTACATTACTGCTGAGAACAATACTTTTGTGTGTGTTTGTGTGTGTGTGTCAGTCAATCAATCCATCACATTTTATTTGCTTTTGCTCCCTTGGGAGACAATGTATATATGCATGTGTAGAGGTGAATGTGCGTGTCTTTTTAAGTGGTGGTTTTATGATATGAAACCTGAGAAAATCTAACTTTTTTTTTTGTGAGTTGACATGAAAAAGCGACGTGAGGAACTCTGATCTTATGCAAAAGAAAAAGAGAGACTCGGGTTCAGTTGTGTGTCTGTAAATCAGATTGATTGCAACTTTAATTAAATTGTATGCGCCCCCAGAGATCATGTCTCCCTCCCACCGCTCTCTCTCTCTCTCTCTCTCTTTACAGTAAATGGGAGATGATCGTGATGCTGGTATATTGCTCTCAAAAGTGCAGATTTCTTCCATTTGGTACACACACAATCATTTCAACCAGATTGACTGTGTTGCTACACAGTATATTTAGTGTTCATTTATTATTCATTGAAAAATCTATCACAAAAGTCTGCTTGAACATTGAATTATAAAAACACATTTTCATAGAAAACAAACAGTGCAGTAGCCTTTTATTTTCTACCACTTGGACAGACTTCCTTTCTGCAGCGAAGCATATTTTCAGCTGTTATCTCTGCTTGAGGACCTTGTTTTGTGTGTGCGGAGGACACCAAATCCTGAAAATCATTTTAAAGGATATACTCGGGGATATTCTTTATTTTTTGTCATTGTCAACAAATCCCACACAAAAAAGACCCAAACCAACAATCTGTTAAATCCGTCTCTCAGTACTTTCTAACTGCCGTACAGTGACTGTGGTACTCAGCCCTTAAGCCCAAAGATCTAAATCTTTCAAAACAGATCACAAATATATGCTGTTTTCATTCTTTACAAAAGGCCTGAATAAATACTTTCAACTGCTGGACAATGTAGTGTTTAGAACATGTTACACAACAGGACCGTACTGCATTTATCGTGAGCTGTTTACTTCTGTGGATTCATATATGTTCGGTACTCGAGTGAGTGTTTACAGGAACCAATAAGATAAATTATATCTTTAAAGTAATTGAGCTCTGTCAGTCTCCTTAGTCAATACATTTCTTTGTAGATTAACAAATTTAAGCACAGACATATCTGGTCTAAACACACACACACATTCTCACAAAAACACAAATAAAGTCACATGCATCGTTTTCTTCTAAAGTTTCCTCCCTTCATTCATGTTTATTTGGATGCCTTTTAATTACAGACGGCATACCAACTTAATACATCATCATCCTCTCATCTAACCCAGAGTGACAGAGGACTGAGAGATAATCCAAGCAGATGGGCCTCTACCCAAAGCTCCATTGTAATTTCTCTTTTAAAGAGGCAGGGATCGGCTGCCTGATCGCAGTTGGCGTCTGAAGCTGGCATTTGTGAGAGTGACACTGTGATGTGAATTTTATTATTCTCCATAATGAGCTGACAGTTATTGCTTTGTTGTGCCTTAATTATGTTGGATTGGAATTGCCTTTTCGATAATGAGGAGCCACCTTTCAAGACTTGTATTCAATTTTCTCGCTTCTCTAATTCCCCCATCGCCTGCCATGTAGGGAGAGTGGGAGGGAACTCAAGCACACTATATTTACTATAAAATTAGAAAAGCTTCTTTCTTGGTTCCACATATAAGTGTTAAAAATGAAGGCAGGTGGCGTGATGGATGGGTACACAAGAATGTTGATGTTAGATGATTCTGCCAAATCCTGGATTACTTTCACTTACTATTTATTTCTCTTTACAATATCTGTGCACAACATCTACAGAGTGGTAATGTTTAGGATAAGCTATGGTAAGGATTAGAGAAACTTTTTGTTTTTGAGTTACATTGCGCAATAGGTCTGGCAATCTTTGGGCACCTCACGATTCGATTATGATTCAGGGGCTACGATTCGATTATGAAACGATTATTGATGCATCTTTAATTTATGTATATTGATGCACTTTGACATTTCTTTTTGTCTCACTGAATAAGCATTCATCACATAAACTCTTTTCTTCTTATTACAAATGCACTGTTTTTAAAAATTGCATTTCCATTATATTTTATTAAACTAATGGAAATGCATGCAAACTGGAAAGTTACGGCCCCTACCTACTCATTCAATCCCACACATTTAATTAACTAAAGAACATTACTGCAGGGTCGCTACAGTATTTTATTTTAGCGTGACACAGCTTACATATAACGTGGCTCTTGTCCAGTTCGCTTCCGCCGTGGACGTTTTAGAAGCTGCTTTTAAGAAGGATCTGGTCGGATCTCACGATGGGATGGGTAGCTGCGGTCAGCCTTGTTTATTTTCTCTGTGCGGCGTGTGTGCTCCTGGTGCGCTCCTCATAGTGTCCCGTAGATGTTCCGCATTTTAGAACCGTCTGTATTACTTTATTTAAAAAATTTAAATCATCGAAATTTGGACGTGTGTGAATCGATTTCAGATTCGTCCACGTACGAATCGTGATCCATCTAAGAATCAGACGTTCCCCGACCCCTACTGCACAGCCAGCGGGCATGGAAGTCAGTGTTTTTACAGACCTTACCTTTCATCTCTCACAGAATGAACTGGCCAGACCAGGTACTGGGCTGTCGACCTCCTGAGAGACTGAGGTCTGACGTCAGTTTAGCCGCCGGGGAATACCTGAGAGAAAACAAGCCAAGAGGGTTCCACCCCCACATGGACCCAAACTTGACTTATGAGACTGAAATGCATTTTCACATCAGGACAAAGAAAATTCACCAGGATTAAGAAAAACGACCTACAGTCTCTCTCTCTCATTCTTTTTTCTCTCTCTCTGTCACACACACACACACACACACACACACACACACATACACACACACACAAACGCACACACACACACACATACAAACTACCCAACCCCCTCTTTCTGTCTCTTAGACCCTGATGTGAGATAAGACACTGCCAGACCCCTGCCATAAATTTGAGATTGCGATCGTGAATTGACTTCATAATGTATTTCGCCCTCTTCTTACCCAAATCTGAATTAATGTGAATTAGTGTTCCAATCATTCGGTAAGCCAGCTAATATTACTCAGCACATGCTTTCCTGTAAGATGGTTCAACTCTGATATCTGTATGATCTATAATGAAGGAATTATTTAAATTCATGGTGAATGCATCGATTACAGTTTAGCCACACTGCCATGTAGAGATTGTAATACTAAGCATAGTTAGTACTGGTAAACGACTGTATTTCATTAAAACCCCATCACATTAGTGTTGTTTTAACCTTCTGTTCATCTATATTATTTTTGTGATACATTACTACCTTCAGTTTGCATTAGAATCACTGCTGATTGACCACAGTGATGGATTGAAGTATGTGACTTTTTGTGCAAAAAAACAGTCCAAAAACGGTTAAATTAATTGTCCTACAGTTAGGGATTATAGGAAGCCATTTAGTTAAAGAAAGTACCAGACGCATTTCTCTCCCTGGAAGCCAGTGGATGAATATCTCTTGGAGGTTTGTGTGTGAGGCATCTTCCTTGTGCCCAAAACATTCACTAGATGATAGAATACCTGGCGGCTTTCAGTCGGCATGCTGGCCTTCACCTAAGTTCATCAAGACTGTGTTCCAGTTTATCATAGTTTTCCTCCTTTTTGTATACATTTTATCTATTCATCTTTTCTCCTCGTCCAAAGCATGCCTTATTCTCCCGTTTTATGGTATGATATGAGCTGATGTCGAAAATAGAACTTTGATTATTTCCTCTTGCGTTCCGCCATTCTTTGACATCTCTTAATCACATTCACTATGCTAAGTGATGAGGTTATCTTACAAAGTAATCTTACTTAAAGTGATGGTTTCAGTGTAATTTCGACCTAGCGTCATATTCACCCTGAGGTCTATCTAATATAAAATAGTGGAGTTGGAGCTATCAGCCGAATGACCACCAGTGTATCTGGTAAATTACCCCACTAATAATGCCTAGATTGTTATCAAACTTCTACAGAAGTACAAATAAGGTCTTTACTCATAAATTTATGCATTGGAAAGTTTGTAAGTACACCAGGAGTTTATTAAAATAAACACTTACCTGATGGCTTTTACTCTGCTGCTACTGCTAAAGCTGGAAACATCGTCGAAATATCGCACGATTAGGCACAGATCTCTAGACGTGCTGTGCGGGTGTCTCGCGAGACCACACAGTAGTTCAGTGCTCGCGCAATATTAAATTAAAATCAGATTTTCTTCCATTATGTCCTCTTATTATGCCTCAATTAAATTGTGATAGACATTTAGCTATAAATAAATGTCCTCGTTTATGGGTAGGTCCTCAATGTGTCTTCTTTAAAGCAGAAAACAAAGGTCCCTGAATTGAAAAGAATCACAACCTTCAGTCGAAGGCTGGTGCCCCAATTTTCACAATGTGAATTTCTGAAAGTCACATCACTACACAACCAAACCACTTGGTTAAGTTCAACACTACTTGCTGCAGTGATACTGAATGTTGAGGATGGATGTAAATGTGAGTTGTGGACATGTCCAATATGGGTACTGATTGTGTGTTTAATTAAACTCTCGTGAGCCTTAAATTCCTGTAAAGAATGTTAGACTTTCTCTTCTATATCTATTCCTCTTTATCTAATCTTAATGTCTGTGGCAACAAAATGGGAATTTCTCTTATCAAACAGTTAGTACAGAAGTTAGTTACTAAAATCTTGTGTATTTCTGTTTTTTATTCTATAACCTATAGATTCTTCATTCACACAAACAAATCTCAATTGACATTTTCCTTCCTGGATTGAAAATCAACACTGTAAACACTCAGGCTGTCTGACTCACTCTGCTCACTTTAAAATAAATGCTTAAATTCTTATTGGAAGCAGCATCTCTTGTCATCATTCTCTTTCTCAGAATTAGATTTTTCCCATCTGTAAACAACTAGAGCAGGTTTAGATGTACAGTATGTGCTAAGAATATACTATCTATTGCTCCAAGATATAGTGCCTATAGGTTTCAGTCTGCTTCAAATAAAGTGCTTGTCTCGTCAAGAGTGTCTGAAACCCCCTTCCCCCCTCCCCCTCCTACACATTTCCGACTTCGCCAATGGAGAAAGTGTATTTCGTAACTGTATAAAACTGACAATGAGGCAAAGCACGCAAACTTTACTTAGGTGTATAGGTGAGAAAGTAGAACTCCTTTTACATTGTTCAACATCTACTTTTTTAAACTTTTAATTGTCCTGTCTTTACCGGAAGGCTTTTTGTAGTGTAGCCTTTTGGAAATGGCTATGAACACTTAAGATGTAGTGGATGACACACTGTTTGAAATGCCTAGTTTGAACCCAGCCTTTTACCTTAAAGTGTTGTTCATACATGTAATATCTCCAACAATATGCCTTTTCGGGCCAAAATTGGCTTCCAAAAAGCAGAATGCTGGCTGACCCAATCATTTCAGCAGAGATGACAATGACAGTAATCAGGAGAGAACACCAAACTGTATTTGGAAGCAAGTTGAATCGTACACGGTTAAGTAGAAAGTCTTCACAGGTGTCGGCAAAAGAAAACATGTTCAAAACATGTCATTTCTGTTTTAAATGTTTGTTTTGTTTTTAGCCTTTCTCTGTTCTGAGCTCCATTTATGTCTATCAGCTCAGCTCAGTCCAATCAAAAGCAAAGACATGATCAAAGCGGTGGGGAGCTGCAGTCTTTCCTCCTGCTGTGCTTCATCGGTCTCTGCGGCTTCACACCGAGCATCAGCAGGTGGGATTGCGGAGCACCCAAACTGTCAGAGTTGATGATTAAAATCTCCCTCGCTGACTTTTAATTAATCCCAGAATACTAATAATTAATAACTTTGTTCCCCTGTGTATTTTTTAATTGTGTTATGATCCCTTTTGTCAATAATTCACATCAGGTATTGTTTGGATGTTCTTGATGACTAACTTATAAAGTAAAAAGTTGAAAGCTAACAAAAAAAAAGAAAAGTTTTTAATGTTTTTCACTTGAAGCGTGCCTGTTATTCTGGAAGTCTAGGTGGAGAATTAACTGAAGTCCAAGTGCTCCTCTGCTTCTGCTGCATGCAAACGCATCCGTATACAGCACTGTGTGGGCTAACACAGCCAGGGAGAAACGCCACAGGCATCACACACTTGCAAAACCCCTTGTACACACACACACACTCTGTCAGAAATCTTCACTTCATCCACACATACACACAGATGCCCCTCCCCACCAAACACACACACACACACACACACACACACACACACACACACATGCACACAGGTACAAATGCCACAAGCGATAAAATGCAAACAAGATTAGGCCCCCTGTTGACGACACCTGTCAATACAGCTTTCGCCTGAAGGATGCAGTTGATGTTGCTTCATTACACACACACACACACACACACACACACACACACACACACACTCACTTCCTCACTGGTTTCTCTCTTAATATCACTTTTGAAAATATTCCACTTCCTCTTCTGTTTGTACACTTTCTCATTTCACTTTCTTTTTGTCTTCTTATCTCATCCATACTCATTGTTCTGCTTCTTGAATGAGATCTTTCACTCTGCAGACGGCTCTCTGTTTCATTCAACTGTTATTAGTCTCTGACACTCGCTGGTTAAAGCATATTTTTGGGATTTGATTACACTAGTTTATGAGACTGAAGACATTTTCTCCAGTCTGTAATAAACTGGCTGAACTTGTGTGATGCACAAATATTTTCGTCTACCTCCTTCTGTCTGCGCTGTCTCATGCTAGAAAAGGTTGCTTATATAAGTTGTTTGTTAAGTATTCAAAAATCAATGTGAGCATAACCAATAAAAAATAAAGTGATTGGTTATTTGACTATCTAAAAGTTATGTTAGAGTAATATACTGTTGCCAATTGGTGCTACTGTCCTTCGTGCTCATTATCAAAGCTAATAAACCAGCTAGACATAAACCAGACTAATAAACCTGTATTTGACATGTTTAAATACACATGTTTCTTTTAAAGTTTTGCCTCTGTAAGTCATACAAGTTGTGTCTTGTGATGCAACAAATCCTCAAAAATAGGTAATGTGTCACTGCCTTCTAAATTGACCTACAAGCATTTTCTCTTTTGCCATCTTTGTGGTTAAGATCTAGTTACATTTAAAAAACCAAAGCTAGGTGAGAGAAGTTCACCCATGTTAAACAACTCTGTTGACTGACCCTGACAACATCTTACAAAAAAAAATCCATTATCTGCATATGAATGCTGCTGTTTGTCATGTGAGGGCATGGAGTTTTTCATAGCAACAAATCCCAAAGACCAAATAGAAAATGAGTCAAGCCTGGTCGTTCCTACTGAAAATAAGGAGTCATAAATATATAGTTACATATATATATAAAAAAGGCTTAGTAAAAAGCGAATAAACAGGTGGTCAATTTAGTTTTTGGCAAATAGTAAAATAAAATACTAGGGACTAAAGTTTTTGGTGCAGGACGGCATATGTGGCATTGATTCAAAATAAAAGCATGTGAACATAATATAAGAAGTAAAATCTGTCAAATCGATGGAACAAAGTGCATCTTTGCTACTAACTTTAAAAATACATTTTTTTAAAGCAGGCAGCACTTCACTCAGATTAAAGTCAGTCCGCAGACTTTTCTGTTAAACCCCTTTTCTGCACTCTGGGGGCGTGTACAAATATATTCTTGATTGACATCTCCCTCACTGCTGTTTTTGTGACTTTCTTTCACCTTTTACTAGTTCATGCAGTTTGGTGCTTTCTTACCAACCTGAGCAGAGGTCTAATTATCCAAAAATAAATAGACACCTGTGTGGGCTTGTCTCTGTAATCATCTGCTTTGGAATGAACCTGATTGATTGCTTGTACTTCTGTATTGTTCATAGTGCTATTGTTGTACTGTCTGTATGTGTGGAGCCTCCAGCATGTGTTGCTTGTTGTTTAGCTCCCACTTATTGCTTCTACTGACCTCATAAAGAACAAATTACCAGAGAGACAATTAATCCCACATGTATGTCTGAAGCCTCATATTGTATCATATTTCCTGTTTTGTCCCATCCATTTCTTCAATTTCCTCATGTCCCTCCATCTCACTATTGAACGTTCCCTCAGGGGAATATCAAGCTGTTGTCTCCCCTCATCTCTTCCTCCTCACCACCTCTCCTCCTCTCTCCCTGATGAGAACAGACAGTCGTGTTCCAGACGCCGGGACTAAGAGGGGTGGGAGGACTGGAGTGGTTGGCTGAAAGGGTGGCAGATAGAGAGTGTGTGTGTGTGTGTGTGTGTGTGTGTGTGGGAGGAGGATGGCTACTGGCAGTGGGAGTCATGCTGGGATCGTCCTCTGCTGCAGCCGCTAAACATTTAGCTGCCTTCCCATCAGCCCCTCTGTTATAACCACGGACCAGCGATCGCACTGATTGACTCAACAGATGACCAGGGTATATAGTTAGATGTGTGTGTGTATGTGTGTGTGTGTTTTACAATGAGGCACTGCTGGCAAGTTCTTACATTTGATAGTGAAATGATGCAAGTGAAGTGTATGCAAGTGTCAAGACCAAGTATATGTTTTCATCTGAGGGTAAAATGGATGATGCATGTGTGTGTGTGTGTGTGTGTGTGGGGGGGGGGGGGGGGGGGGCTAAGGGAGGGGGGTTCATTATGTGTCTGTACATCTGTGTGTGAGCTGAAGTGAAATGATGGGGTGAGGGAACGGTGGAGGTTAGACGTTTTTGCTCGGCGTGCGCTTCTGTGTGTGTCATTTCCTGCTGGTTTCCACCTCCTAGACGTTTAAAATATTCTCTCTCCACTTTAACCGAGGAGGAATTCATGTTCTTAAAAGTCACAGCACAGCTAATCCAGGAATCGTATCGGCCCCTGTTTCTGATTCATCTGTTTGGAATGAGTCAAATTGAATGACTCAGACTCATTTCGTTAGAGAAACCCTCCTTGAAATCAGCGGGAGTCGAAGGGAAATAGGACTTTCTTTTTTTTTGTTTTGTTTTGAGGATGTCAGATGTTTCAGTCCTGCTGTGACTGTGCCTCAGCAGATGCGGCGTGATGTGAAAACTGTAATGCAAATGCAAAGTAAATGTAGCACAAAGGATTGAGCTCAGTTTGAAACGCAAATGTGCAGTGATGGAAGAAATACTGTGATCCTTTACTTATATCTTTTAAAACAAGCACACTAGTAAACACTATTTCTTTGTTTGTCAGCTGAATGAATATAATATATCTTTGATAAAAGTAAGTTAGTGACCTCGGGCTACATTTGAAAAACACACTTTTACTATGTAAAGAAAGTTGACACAATGTGTCAGAACTTCCAGCAGATTCTTCCTCTTCCCATCCATGATCAGACTTCAGGTCATAGACTGCTATTTACAAGATGTAGCATAATGGAACTTGCATTATGCATTAGGTAGTAGGGGTGGGGGAAAAAATTGATTCACATAAGAATTGCGATTCTAATCATCCACAATTCTGAATCATTCATAAACTTCAAAAATCGATTTTTTATTAACGTTCCCCATCTCTCTGCGCACCCCCACGGGCTTCCGTACACAGTGTTGCAGCAAGCTTGAAAAAAAGAAAAAGAGGCAGCACAACTCTACTGTGAAGAAGGGCAGGAGCCATGGAGGAGCAACAAACTCAGCCAGTCCCATCTTCAATGAAGGCAGGAGTTTGGACTCATTTTGGGTTTTATTATCTCCCTGGGACAAAACGAAGGTGAAGTACTTTGGAAACACTACAAATGCCCGTACACACATCACACGTCACCACCCAGAGTTAAAAGGAGCGACAGCAGAACAACAGCCACCTCCAGCATCCAGCGTCCAACGTACACTACACCAATTTGTCAATAAACTCCCAGCCAACTCTGAACGGGCCAAAAAAATAACTAAATAGAAAATAACTAAATTCATCGCCTGTTTTATCTCGAAGGACCTGCGTCCCTACAGCGTAGTCGAGAACGCAGGCTTTAGATTCATGATCAAGACCATTCAGCCAAAGTATGTCATACCATCACGTCAGCTTTTTACAGAGAAAGCCAACCAAACCAACCAGAGTAGCTTTAGTAAGCTTTCGTTACATTCACCGCTCATTACATCACGGACGCCTGGCAGCTTGAGTCTCGTGTTTTACAAATGAGGGTGATGCATGAAAGCCACACGGCTGTGAACATGAATGAGTTGTTTCACTCTGTCACTGATTAATGGAAGCTAACGTTAGCGAATTTGGTGATTGTCACAGATAACGCTGCCAATATGCTTGCTGCGGCACAGATGGACAATTTGACACACATCAAGTGTTTCGCACATACTCTAAACCTCACCGCTCAGCGAGCTCTGGTGTCGCGGCTGCTTCTTTTTCTGCAAAAGAACTTAGATGTTCCTGATGGACAGTAATCCAACATGGACAATTATGGACTGTGTAGTCCTACACACCAAGCCCAAGATGTGTCCACCCTTGTTCTGTGATTTGTTGAGAAATCACACAAAATAGTAGTTAAAGTTTGCAGTGTTATTTGTACAATGTAATTTTTGAAATATCAAAGAAAACACCAGTTTCATTGTTGTGTATTTTGAAATGGGCACCTTTTATGAGAGAGAGAAAGGCAGCCAGCCTAATCTTTTATTTAGGCAATCTTATTTATTAACAGAAGCTTTATTTTTTGTATGCCTTAACTTATTCTTGTAGTCACTGAGAATTGAGACTTACTAAAAAAAGTTTCTATTTTGAAAAATCACACAAAACACCAATTTGTGTTATCTGTGTACAGTTTATTTTTGTAACTTCTGGGAGAAAAAGGCAGCTAGCCTAAGCTTTTATTTAGGCAATTTTATTTATGAACAGATTTTTTTTTTTTTAATTTTTTTGTGTACCTTGAACTTACTTCTGGAAGAGGGGGCAGCTGGCCTAAGCTTTTATTTAGGCAATTTTATTTATGCAAGTTATTTCTTGTACAGTAAGTAAGTTTTTATATGTTTTGCATGAATAAATGTTACCTTTTGTCTAAAGTTTGCCTTTGTGTGATTACATCATTGGAATCCGTTTATTTAAAAATCAAATTATCTTATACAAACTGTATTGTTTTGATGCCATAATTTGCCTTACACTTGTATCACTTTTTGAATCGAGAATCGGTTGAATTGAGAATCGATTTTGAATCGTGACCCTAAGAATCTGTATCGAATTGAATCTTAAGACACCCAAAGATTCATATCCCTATTAGGTAGCATTCCTGTTGGCAGGGGGTAAAGGTGGGGGTCACACTACCAGCCAATCAGAGTAGGTGCTCATTAATGATGCTGATTTTATGAGGGTAGCTTCCAAAACAGCCTCTTGGAGGAGAAAGGGGAATCTAGGCTGGAAGGAAAGATGGATGAATAAAATGTCCCAGATATGTTTAAAATAGACTCAGCATTTATATAAAGTTAGTCAAAGTAGGCCATAATACTAGATCATTAAACAATGTCTTGTAGTTATAATCTTATCATATGTGTTTTTAATATAAAATATGAATCTGTCAAGTAGTAGCTATAGCTGCCACATAAATATTGTTGTTTAGGAGCACAATGTGGCATTAAGTGGGAATATCCACTTAATGCCAAGAAACCTTAAATAGTACTTAAAGGACCAGTATGTAAGATTTAGCTTCATCTAGCTGTGAGGTTGTAGATTGCTACCAACTAAATATCCCCACCCTACCCATTTAGGGGAACCTATGTTGACCACCAAACTCACAAGAAATACGAAAGGCCCTCTCCACAGCCAGTGTTTGGTTTGTCCATTCTGGGCTACTGTAGAAAAACACAGCAATTCTTATTTTCATGAGAGAATACACTAATTTAAACACATTTATGAATATATAATATATATCTACACATTGCACCTTTAAGTACAGTATTAAAGTAAATGTACTTTATTTTCCACCACTGGAAATTTGCTACTGATGTCCAACTGATTTCCTTTGAGATCAACAAGAGCAGTGTTGTGTTTGTTTTTGGACCTTTCTTATGAAAACGTTGATGAAAGTTATTTTTATGCTGCTTTTCCTTTTAGCAAATGATGGCTGTAAATGATTCAGCACTTATGAAATCACCATTGCAGCTTCAGACAACATTACAGCTATTCTTTTAAGAGGACAGTCTTAGCAAAAAAAGCTGTTGGCCAGGTGCCTATAAACACAACACAGTAACAAAACAGGTTTTCAAGGTTCAAGACTTTATTGTCTCTGGGGGAAAGCTGACCTGCAGCAAAGGAACAGAAAAATATACAATCCAATCATAAACTGAATAGATAAAAGATATAAAACACATGATACAGTAAGAGCAGTGGATTGGATTACTAAAGTATACAATGTGGAGTATTATACAGTACATATGCTTTATAGGCAGAAGTTGGCAATAAATATGAAATAAGTTTAATATTCTTTTCAATGAACCCTTTAAATTGAAAAGAATATTTTCCCTCGCTTGTTTCTGCAAAGTCAAAAACCCGACTTCCACTATATCATGACAGATATTTGGATTGGTGCATTTGGTGCCGATGCCAAACCTGCAGAATGCATTCACAATCTGGAAATGAGTTCTGGTGTCACCGTGTTGTAAGCTCTCCAAACAGCGGATGGGGGAAAGAAACTTCTTGAAGTCTCCTCTGGCAGGCTGCACAGATATGTCCTTCCCAGACATCTTCACAGTTTTGGCAGCTTTACTTTGCTTTGGCCAGAGTATGACATCACTGTCAAAATCTGAGAAAACATGACAGTCAGGGTATACTTTTTGGGGTGTGTAACAGATTATGAGTTAGACTATGAGCTTGCTGTACATTCTGCTTTATGTGTGAGCTGAAAACTCAAACATAGAGCAGTTAAGTGAGAGATACACAGACAGAAAGAAAGAAAGAGAGCAGTATGGTAGAGAGATTGAGGTGCAGGAGAAAGAGATATGAAAAATAAGATGACTGCAGGATCTGAAAGGAGGAGTTAAGTAGAGTGAGTGGTACAAAGCAGGAAAGGGTGAGAACATGAGACGGTATGATGGAATTGAAAAGGAAGGAAAATCAGTGGACAGAAATAACTACAGATGTGTGTTAAAAAAAAAATCCTACTATAATACTACGCCTGCATGATTGTGATATGATTATCATTGTGGTAAAGCCTGGCTCAGGTTAAAGCCTTTCTAAAACAGCAAATGGAATTAATACAGCAAATGGAAGCCATTTATTTTTTAAATAGAACAGTATAAAACAGTAGTGCAACAGCAACTTAACTAAATAAGTCTAGGAATATTACTTTTCCCCCTTAGCTTTGGTAAATTCGTCGTGCTCTTTAGCGTGACGCGTCTTCAAATGTTTGATTAAGTTGCTGGTGTCGAAATTGCTTCTTTGCATATGTTGCATGTCGCTGACTTATTGGTAGGAACATCCACTGTGAAGTACTGCCAAAATCGCCTACATGATGCGCTATGTTAGTTCCTTGTTACAGGTGTCAGGTGATCAATTCTTCTTTGCGCCTCTAAAACAGCCGCTGCCGATGGCAGCATAGCACAACTGTTTTAAGAAGAAATGTATTAGAGCTAACGGAGCTAACCAGTAAATAGATTCCTATTTCTAATTACGTGGTATCAGATCTGTGCCTGGACTCCAGTACTTGCTGATACCGGTGCCAGCATTTTTGGCAGTATCGGAGGCATTTCCGATACTGGTATCGGAATCGGAACAACTCTAGAAAAAACCCATGTCTGTTTGAAATTATATTCATATAATACTAATCTGCCACAGAGATGCTGCCTCGATTTAAAAAACAAACAAACAAAAAAAAAAACGTTTTTCTTCCTAACAACATAACCAGGAAACATCAACACTTTCATTGTATACTTCAAAGCCAACTTGCAGTGGTGGACTGTAACAAAGTACTTTTACTCAAGTTCTGTACCCAAGCACTATTTAAAGGCTTCATTATGTTTCTACACAACTACATTTGAGAAGGAAACATTGTACTTTTGACTTCACATTTATGTGACAGCTATAGCCACTAGTAACTTAACAGATGTTATTACATTAAAAAATATATGATGAGCTTATGAATGCAACACCTTGCTTGAGGTTAAACTAGTGGTTTAAAACCTTTTTAGTTTGTGCAACTGAAAAGAAAAAAAGTCATGTTTCATCATAAGTTTCAAGATAAGATTTTTCTGCAGAATCAATGCACTTCTGAAATTTGAAGTACATTTTTCTAATAATATTTATGTACTTTGACTGTATTTAAAGTTACAGTCTTTCCAGGTCTTCATGAAAATCAGCCCTGATGTTGATACTATTTGTGGTCAGCATTTGTTGAGCAATAGAATGTATTTACATGAAGTACCTTTCCGTAGAGTAGTCTTTAAAGCTAATGGTTCTGCCATACCTGTAAAATGTTCAAATTGCCTTTGCAAGAGCCTAAAAAGTTCACTGAAAATGTATTTAACGTGTCTAAAGCATGTTTAAGGAATTTTATGGTTAAGTAAAGATCATGGTCTTGTTTAGGTAATAAAAAAGAACGTTTTTGTTATTGGCATTTTACAGAAAAACATTATATTTCCCACATCCACTACCACATGACTTGTGTGCAGTACTGTACAAAAAATATAGCTCTTCCTTTCTTCAGAAAAGCATAATAAAAAGTAATTAATTTTGTTTCCCTCACCATGTACAGTAATTGGGGAAACAAGTATTTCATGGAGTAATTTCCCCGCGATAAGAGCTGTGCCCCAACTACATAATACTTGTAATTTTGAATCTTTAGTGTGTTCACAATGGAAAAGCCACTGGTAAAGTGTACTCAAAGCAGTACACATGCATTTGGAGAAATAACCAACCTTGAGTTTAGAGTGTGCTACTCTACTGCAATACAATGCACAAATGAGAAAGGAGGAACTGCTTACAGCTGGCAAAATATTAAACTAACTAGTTTTTGGGAAGACTAATGCTGTGCCTCAAATCACATACTTCTGTATAGTACACTGTGTACACTCTGTACTTACTTGTGTAGCATGCACATTTCAACAGGTTAGTGTTGTCTCAAATCAAACATGGACATTGCGAACTTACTAGAAATGACAATTAACTAGTTAGCTAGTTAGCAAGCTAGCGTTAGCATTGGCATTATTGTTCGTGGTACCAAATCATTACAGACTGCTTAATTAACCCTATAAACCTACTGATGGTTTATATGTGACAACAGTATAGTGGTGCTTAGTGCACAAACACACGCAGAATGCATTTTGTATTGTGTGGTGATGTTCACTGTAGTTACGTCCTCGGCCGCCATTTCTAGTTTGAACAGTGGTGGTGCTACATAGGCGCTACATATTGATTGTTTTAATATAGTGTAGTTTGTAATTGATTGTCATCATTGTACTTTTTTAAAGAATATATTTAGTGTATTGAGTATTGATGCTGCTGAGGGGAAATGAGAGAGGATCATGGGAATGAAAAAAGGAGCTAGATAGAGGTGGTGCAGCACTGAGACACCCTGCCAGCAGCATCAACACTCACCTCAGGGAGAAAAAGCAGCTTCATAGCAGCAAACTAAGCAGCTCTACTATGTGATAATAAGAGAAGAGCTCATTTTTCAAGTTGTTTTGCAATTCAAGGTTTATAACTAGCTCAATATCAATATCATCACATCTGTGTATGTCTCATAATTTAACATTCCTGTAGAAACCTGCTGTGGATCAGTCACTGTCCCTCAGGTTGCCATGAAATGATTTCAACCATAATAAGGCCAGACTGAAGACAAACTACTTCTACGCCCAGGGAAGGGTGTTGATTTGTGGAGAATTTAATGCACTGACTACCTTCCTGACACTACAGTAAAATTTTTAAAAAAGCAAGTCATTCTGTATTCACACACCACACTCATCCCAGGTTTAGTTGTAAGCTTTATTTATTGATACTTAATAATTTACCATTACATACATTTCATTTTCATTTTTATCACACATTATATAAAGATAAAATAAGGGGTTGCATCTCAATTTCATTGCACAATGTACAATGGCAATAAAGATCTATTCTAGTCTATATACTACACATTTGTACAGTACTATTAGTATAATGCAAGTCTGCTGTAGTTTGGGGTACAGCATCTACAGTAAACTACAACTTGAGGTGGATGAATACGACTGCTTGAAATGAATGATTCATATCCATGGCACAGCTATATGCTGTAGCCTATAGACCATATGACTCCAACATAAGCCCTGTTTACTCTTGGTGTTAACATACCATCTGGATAATGGAATTTAATCCACAGGTTTTGGCATTAGCACCCAGTATTAATAAGATTCAACTTTACTTTGCTTGCAGTGTGATCGAATCTTAATGTGCAAATGAGTTAGATGGGGCTGGCACACCAGCCAACAAACGTGATGCCTCCCAGGGTCAAGAGCAGTGATGCCATGGATGGATATCATTCTTTTTTTTGCAGGGGAAGACTTATAGTACTGCCCCCTGTAGATTTTTGGGCTTGTTTAACTTTAGATAATCCAATCACAAAGCATTCTGCGTTGTTTTCCACCATGTGTTTTTCTTTATCCACGTGTGATATGCAGCTGTAGATTGCATCACAATGCTAGAGATGAATATTACTGAATAATGCTGTGACGCTGCATTTAGAGTATTTTAAGAGCTTAAGTTTCTGATCAAAAGCAGGTAACATGTCAACAGAAACTGATAAACGATGCAAAGTATAGTATAGAATAAAATGAATATTAGAAAGGTATAAAAACCAGAACCAGTCAAGCAGCATAGTTCAACCTAATGTTCTCATGTAGAACACAAAGTTCACTTTTCTTCCTCTTATAATGATTGGCTTGTGTTTGAAGGAATGCTGCTCTGAATCATTTTCTAATGAGCAGATTAAAAGCATTTAATATCAAAGCAAAGGCTCCAGGTCAGGAGAAATGGAGAATGTCTGATAGCAGAATTTGAGTCTGTATTGTTAGCTGAATGAGATGGACTCTCAGGCAGCACACCTGTGTGACTGCTGACCATCTATTCAAAAACCTTTATTTATTCTGTGAGGAACAACTGTAGCTCAAAGCACAGACACCTTTGAGAGATCACGAACCATCTTACGTTGTAAAAGAAAGGCAAACTAAGCATCAAGGATTCTATGTAGGCAGTGATCCATGGAATTATTTTGTAATATACTAAACAGACATGCGTGTCTGTGTCTCCAGTTGTTTAAAAGCAGTCCCACAGACCACATGATTCATTTCAGAGGTTTGTATATGACCTTAATGTGCCTTCTGCTGCAGAGGGTCTGGCACACTTCTGCCCCAGACACTAAGCTTCAAAAAGCTGAGATATTCACATTCCAGAAGTCCAGATGTTATGGACACAAGTCCAACTTCACCTGAGGAACAACTCAAATGCAGCGGTGCATTCAGACATACAGGGATAGAAGAACTCCATACCAAAGTTTTATTTATCTGTTAATGAACTGAGAGAGAAAGGTTCAGTGCCAATAAAAAGTCAGTACATCACATCATAATCAACATCACAATCAGGATGTGGCAGAAAATATCTGTTATTGAACTCACTGCACTATAAGGCAGCAGCTATGAATCACATTTCTGAAAGTCAGTCAACTGGTCCTTATTGACAACCAATGTTGTATTATTGTACTTAACAGTGGCCCATTTCTGCCAAAATGAGTTTTCATTATTAGTGTTTCCCTTGCAATTATGAGTTATTGTATCATTATTAGGGGACAATTTCTCCGTTTTTGACACTTATGAGACAGATCATACTTAAGAGACATAATCAGACATATGAAACACTCCAAATACTCTTACCTCTTATTTGATCAAATTGATCTCATAATTGAGAGAAATGTTTTATTGTTCACTGTGGAAAACATATTTATATCTTCCACAAGAGATTGTTGTAAGAATCAACACTAAACACTCAATATTGGCAGTAATGAGCTTCCATATACACCGACGCAATTAAATCAATCAACAAAAATTAAGGATCATTATTGGGTTAAAACTACAAATTCAATCAAAAATGTAAGCATGGCAGAATATCGGACAATGTCAACTGATTCTACATATGTTATTCAAAGACTGCCGGCTATGCTCTCACTGCAGTATATACCAGACTATCTACGTTTTCATACTTTCATACTTTCCTGACATTTCACCAGAGTGTACCATATAAGACTTTGATACCACTCAAGCATAGTTTATACAGTATGTAATGTTGTAGCATTTCAACCATGTTGGCTGAAATGAATAGCTGATCATTAGATTACAGGGACCAAAATATTGTTAACTATTTTTTTCATAATTTATCAATTATAACACCTACTTTTCAGGTTAAAATACCAAATATTACCTTGTTCCAACCTCTCAATTGCTTGCTGTTTTAGATTGATTGACAAATCAGCCTTAAAGTACTTTCCCACATCTTTCTTTCTTTTCCATGTTTTTTTCCACATACATTTATTATTCAGCTCCCATTACTATTACATTGTGTGTAATGTTATAATACTTGATTGTAGTATTAATATACAAGTTGAGGTTGACACGAGAGCACGAGTCATAGCGCATATTTGAATTTGAGAGAGCAAAAGAGTCAGTGAGGATGTGTGAATGTCAGTGAGTGAAAATGAATGAGGCCCCTGTGGCCAGTGCTGAGGTTTCTCTCTGACACATATTGATTGTGGAGCTGAACAATGGTCCTGGCAGAGAGCTGCGGACCTGCCATAATGTGTGTGTGTGTGTGTGTGTGTGTGTGTGTGTGTGTGTGTGTGTGTGTGAGCGAGAGAGAGAGAGGGAGATTTTGTGTGTGACTTAACAATTACATCCTAACAAAGAGCAGATGACCTCTAGAGATGGGAAGCAGAGGAGAAGCTTAATGCTTAACATGACTCCACTTGTGTGAGTAAAAAAAAAACAACTCATCTTATGGTTAAAGCTCAGGTTAGCCTTCAAGTGATGGAGCATGAAAATCAAGCCCACTAAACACACATGAGACTTAAATGTCAGCTTTCTCAGTAAAAGTAAAGGCCTACGTGCAGTTTGACGACAGCAGCGTTATCAGCAGTGAAAACGCTTGTTGACACACAGCAGCTGTGTCAGCAGAAGCTGCTGCTAATTAAAGAATAATGACCTATTTGGGTTGTCTGTGTACCAGACATGTAATCTACATAACATCATACATAACATAACGTGCAGCTTCTGAGCAGCAATCAATACTGGGTTCAATATCTTCTCAGAAATGAAGACATGCCTCTCTGATGCCTTAAAAGAGGCTCATCATTTATCATTTAGTCTTTCCTTTCTAGAGAGGTTTATTTATAACTCCTTCGTGAATTAAATTTCCTCATGTGCATGATACAAATTATAAAATCCATTCAGTAATAAAGCTGGTATATGAGTGTCTTATAATGTGTGTTCAGATTTTTTGCCTTGCATCAGTCACATGAATTTGACTACTGGGCTGTTTTGTGTTTACTTACTTTACTGTATGTTAGTTATACGTAGCCAGCAGCAGACGTGTGTGTGTGTGTGTGTGTGTGTGTGTGTGTGTGTGTGTGTGTGTGTGTGTGTGTGTGTTTGTGTGTGAGTGAGAATGCCTGCGTGTGTTCAGCTCAGCCTCTGACTGAACTCAGAACTCGCCAGAAACCCCCCCCCCCCGTTATTTCCCCCCGGTCTCTCATTTTTACTCTTATCTCAGTATTTCTGTGTATGAAGTAGATTTATATTCTGTATGAACAAACAGACTTAAAAGCCTACTCTCATTTCTGTTCTTTTATAGAGCCACAATCAAATGCCAAAGTTAAGAAAAGATTCTATCACAATATAATAAATAAATGAATGAAATTAATAATATAATACATTTCATGAGGCTGTAACTGTAATGCTAGTATATTTTTCTGTCACATTAAACAATGTTTCTGGATCCTGTTTTTATGTAAAGTCTCATGAAATAAAAAATCTCAATTTATAGTTCACTTTCTATCTTTTTGGAGATTTCAACTGCACATCAAGAATGAACTGCAATGCTTAAGCTAGACTGTCTCAAAATGTATGAATCAGTTACAAATAAATGTAATAAAGCAGCATCAGGTTTGTTTAATTCAAATTTTATTAATGGATAGTCCCTTGAGATGAACCATCTCGTTTTCAAGGGGGTCCAACATAAAACATATATTACAACACAACAACACAATCACAATCACATACAGCATGCATAATGCTCTCAACATGTTGTGTTTTGTTGGTTTTATATCATTTGAAATGAGATTTTTAAACCAAAAATAAAACTGAATGCTCCTGAAAATGTCAAATGGTGTAACGACAAAAAAAGATAAATATTAAATATTTTATCCACCTACAGTGTATTTAAGTGTACTTATACAAATAATTACTTTATTTTAAAAAATGTAAATGGTTCCTGATTGACATGATTCCCCAGATTAACAATTAACAATTGTATCCCATTACCTTTATTTAATATAAAAAGTTATAATGTAAGATCATGCCAAACTAGTTGATATGGTGTTTTAATGAGAATTTAGTGTTTTTTAAGCAAGTTTAATTATTTGGTACAAAGTTTTTATGGTTACACCACTTAGACATTTTTGCCATAATCGTAATATATTCCCTAAAAATGGATTAAAAGCAGTAAATTTATGCTGGGTCCACAAATAAATCGGACTAAACCAAATGGACACAAAAAAACGTAATTGAACTGTATATTACCTGTACCAGCTCACTAAACTCATCTATCTGGAATGACATGTTTTATGGATTTTATTGATGTTTATTTTGCTTACTCAGTCTGTGCATCATCTTTAAAATATCTTCAAATAACAGAGGAGAGATTCATCTGACAGTATTTGCAATATTTATTACAGGAACACTTTTATTATCATTGACCATCATAGTTAAAGCACAGTGTAACAATGATAGCAGCTGATTATGTTAGTGCAGAGGTCTTATTATGCAAGAATTTTAGTTGTTTACAACTATAACAATGTCATATTCTGTTATTGGTACACTGTGCATTTACCTGAATATGGCGAAGGAAGGAATTAGTTTTTTTGTAGCACAACAACCAAGAGGCCACCACTGTTTACAGTTGTCAGGTAATATAGTAGAGTTATTGGTATTCTGTTAATTATCCTGAAGCGTGTTGGCCTTACTTAAAATGGCAAGATTTATAATAAAGAAGGAAATAAATATTGTAGATAAATTACAAACTCTTCACAAGTATGGTAAATAGAATGTGTTAATTAGTGTTAGCAACATGCAGGAGATCTCTCACTGTTTGTAGTCCCTGTAAAAATGGAAACTCACACACACACACACACATATATGCACACACATAAGCCAACACAGCCACGCCCCAGCGTTATGTTTAAACTGAGCACAGTTTCCCATTAGCCTTGATTGGATGTGTTGATTGATTCTGTCTGTGTGTTGTCAGATCAGTGCAGGCGAGGCAGCCACTCTACTTTATTGGGACACGGTGGCGAACGGAGGACTGAAAAGAGCTGATCCAGCACATAACAGAGTAGAAAAGACTGTTGAGAAGTTAGGGACTTTATTGCGTAATCCCAAAGTTTTGATTCTACACGTTTCTATTCTCATACAGAGCATCCTAAGCCTCTCTGCTTAGCTTTTTGGCTGCTTTATAGCCACCTGTTATACCTCAACTTCAGTCTTAGGCTGATGGAGCCAGCTTGGCAGGGCAGATTGGATCTAGCATGTATGGATTTTCTTTTGTCCTGCTCTATGTTGTGTCTCTCGTGCTTCATTTTGTTTGTTTTTGTTTTGTTCCACACTGTTCTGGACTACAGGTGGTGAACACAACAGTAAAATCTAATGCAATCCAGTGCAGTCCTTCAACAACTATAGTAACAATACAGCTTTTGTGAAGCGTATAGTGTTCATTTTTGCAATTATTGAATGTGTGACAGTGAGGTGGTGTTTTGTTCAATCAGGGCACAGCATATGAATGCTATTGTGTTGCATTATATTCTAAGGTGTTTGTAGTTGTCATTCTCGTTAGAAGAAAGATGGCATTGTGTTGCATTTCTGCATTTATTCACTGTTTTCTTCTTTCATAAACCATACCCTGCTTTATCATCAAATTTAAATTTACAAAATGAACTTGAAGACCAGAAACTAGCGATTTAGACCATAAACTTATTAGGAAAGTGTTTGAGTACTAATTCAAGTGAGAAGTAAGGTCATTTTTTTATTGTATTATATACAATAGGATTACTTTTTTAATCTGTTGGACTCGCCCCCTGATGGCCATTAGAGAGAATGCAGGTTTAAGACACTTCTGAATTGGTTTCAGGCCCAGAACTACCTGCTTGAGCTTTAACTATATCAAAGACCAAAGACTCAAAGACAGTGTTTAAAACGGCAGAGTTTAAATGTGAAAGCTGTTATCAGTGGTATATTGCTTGCAAATGTTTTGTATCATCAGCTTTGGTGGACTTTGACGCACTAATTTGAGTAACGGTCCAATAGTAAGCCATCTTGATAGTCATTACCTTTGAGGGAGCACAGAGTCAATGGGTCCCAGATGAAGGAAGCTATCATAGCGTATCCACTGTGTTGCACCCAGCCTTCCTCTGGAGTATAAACTGACACATGGTTTCAAGAGATAAGAGTCAGTAGTACAAATATATGTGTTTGGAATCAATCATCAGTAAATGAGCTGACAAATATGCTAACTGATTGTTAGCATACTCCCCAGCTTGCAGAACCTTTCCTCCTTTTAAATATGTTGTTTGAATTAAATAATATCAGACATTTAAAATGCCAGGTGGGAGTAAATAGCCCAGTAAAGATAAAAATACAGATGCAGACAGATATTGTGAATATAACTAGCATTAGCATGTTCCTGGCTGGCTAGCAGTGGTGAGCAAAGCAGTTCACTGAATCATTAGAATTAGTTCATTAAAAAGATTACTCCAGTGCTTGACTGGACCTCCAACTGCGTAGTTCAACTCACTAAACTGAAGCGTTCAGTTCAGCGTTCTGAACGTTTAGTTCAGCTTACTAACTAGTCAACTGAGAATGATCATTTGTAAAGGATATGCCAATGAGTTGAGAATTTAGCCTGATAAAGATATTGTTTGCAAACTGAAAGCTATTATAACAAAGTTCTCCCTTACAACACCTAATTCAATAAACTATCTGGTACTACTTCCTGCTTCAAGACCTGAGTGAGAGGGAGAGAGGGGGGCTTGAGTGACTCAACGATTGTCTATCACTCAGGGCTTACGTTCACTATGTACCTTCAGTGAACAAATGACTGAGCATGCACCTGTGAAGGAGTTTTCTATACATCAGTTATATATCAGTATGTCAGCCAGCAGTCCCCTCTTGGGTCAAGCTGTTCCTCTATTCAGGGTTTTATGTTTTGACTTGAGCCAAGCCTGTCTGAGGAGAAAACCCTTATCTGAAAGTTTAACTAGGCATGCAGAGAGTTTCCTGGCAGACTTTTGGAGTAGCATTCAAAGTGTCAGGACTGCACTTTGTACCCCAAGTTTCTCCATAACCAAAGTGGAAATATGCAGAAAAGGCAGAGAAATCAAGCGAGCCAAAAACAAAAACGGTTTAAGTTGATGTGATTTAATTAAAAGCTGATGTCCCCCCCCCCCCCGATTAGGTTTTTCTGGATTGGCCAACGTAGATTACAGGGTTCATACAGCCCCATTCAAGCACTTTCAAGGTACCATAACCAAGAATTTCCAGACTCTTGAAGCCTGTATAATCATATATAAATTGTTACTATTCATGTTTTTTTTGCTTTGTAGTGTTTGTTATTGCTGTTAAATACACATAGTAGAAAAAGTAAGGACATTTGTGTTTGGTAGAATATATCTTTGTTGTATCAATGCTTCTTGGCAATAAATCTTATACCGTTGGAAAGCCTGTTTATTTCCCCTTTAAATGGAGCCACATTTGTAAGGAACATGCATTTGTGGGATGAGCAGCAGAGCTGAGTATATTTGTTGCACCCATGAAAAATTTTACTTTAACCAGCATTTGTCGCCGGTCAGGCAATGTGGTTGTGTTGGTCACTCTGGCACGAACAGCAAGCCCAAGCTGATCCCACAAGTGTTCAATGGGGTTGAGGTCAGGACTGCTGGCAGGCCATTCCATCATCTCCACTCCCAAATTCTGGAAGTATTGTCTCTGATAAACCCCACTCTGTGGAGTGAGTGTTGTCATCTTGGAGGATAGACTCCGGTCCAAGACTGTGGAGATATGGGATTGTCACTGGTTGCAGAAACAAGCGCTGGACCAAATTCACACTGTAGCTCCCTTAAATGCAATTTAATGAGACATCCACCAGTGACGTTTTGAGCTACATGCTCTTCACACTGAAGTAATGTCCTTAACACTGAAACATTGTTTGCAATTCCCACATATTTAATTGCCAGAGGGGACCCGATTGAGGAAGCATGAAGGGTAGTGTGGGGGGTGGGTGCGCTCTCGTCAACGTATTGCGAAGATTAGGTGATCTTTAAGTTTCTTTACAACCTCCCCAATGACTCTTCCATCTGATGAGTACAACAGGTTACTCTGGATCTAGGTTCATAGTTTTTTCGAATAAAACATTCAGTTTGAGAGATTTTATCAGACCGCCTGGATGCCTCTGTGATCCATTCTTGCCTATAACTCCTTCCTCTGAAGCGATCCTTGAGAAAAGTTAATTGATCCTAAAAGTTTTCCTCTGAGCTACATATCCTTCTAATATGTTTGAGTTGCGATAAGGAGGTTCTTCTTAAAAGATATAAGATGGTAAGAGTCCCCATGTGGTAATGAGTTTTTAATCTGTTTTTCTTTGAACAAATGAGCTTTTAAGGCATTCACCTCCCTAATCACCGGAATGTCCAAAAGGTAAAAGGCTGATTGTGTAACATCCACAGATACAGAAAACTTGAGGTGTTTGTTCAGATTTAGGAATTCATGGAATTCTATCTGTTGTGTTTCTGTGCCAGTCTATATAAAAAATATATCACCCAAGTCCTGTTTTCAGTTGGATGTGTTGTGTTTATATGTGGTTGTCTGCTGGTTGAAAATCAGCTCAGAATCAAACAGTCCAATGAATAGTGAGGCAAAGCTGGGTGACATTTTGGATGTACACTCCTGAGATCTGAAGATGAAAGTCCACACAATATAGAAAATAATTAGAGGTGAGAACACATTCAATCTGGTTCAGGATGCACTGGGTACTCGGTCTTCAGTTCTTTCATCCAAGAAGGATTCTGCAGCTTGATGGCCCTCAAATGGAACAAAAGAGAATAAAGATTCATTATCCGTCATTACAAAGAACTGTTGTGTGTCAATTTAATGGACTGAATTATTTCAATAAAGTCCATAGAATCACTTATGTATATTGAAAGGCTATAGCCAAGGTCTAAAGAAAATGATCATGATCATGTTTAGTCTGCATATTTTGAATCTAATGCTTTGCCCTGAATGTTGCAACTAGGTGTAGGTAATCTGTTCAGAGTGAGGGTTAACCTTGAATCAGTAAATAATTCACCAAAAGATGCTGAAACTCCAAAGAGAATAAAAGTCAGAGAATAAAAGTTGCAGTAGAGTAGAGTTCAACTCTGAGAGTGTGGAATCAATCTGAGGGTGTTTTTTTGTTAAAATAAAGCTGTAATAACGGTTACATTGGTTGAAATCATATGATTATGAAATATATAATGTAAGAATTATACATTGCAGTATTGTGACACAATCAATGGGTAAAGATAGTGAGAAAAAGTGTGAAAAAACTGCTGATTTGGTCACAAATGCATAGCCAGGTTGAGTTACATTGAGAGCAGAGGGTGGATTTTTGTTGAGCTTATCTCTCTAAACTAGACATTTTGAATAACTGATGTAGGCGGAAATCACACACTGTCTGGAGGGTGGAGCTGTGGGAATGATGAGAGGACACACCCACAGCTGCTAGGTACAGAAGATGGAAAGTTGTAGGTCTGGTTGGTGTATTTGTATGAGAGAAAGACAATTCAAGGATCATTTTTTAATACTGGTTTTACATAAATCATTAAAAGCATTAAGACAAGATGTAAACAATTAAACATGGTTATTGAAGAGTTAAAGAGAATAGAAAATAAATACAAGTAACAAATTCTACAGGATTGAAATATGGAATTATACAAATGTTATTTAAAAGTAGGTGAAAAGGAACAAATGTCCAATTTAGTTTAGACCTTTTTCTTAATTCAACGTGATTTATTTAGCAGTGATCTACTGGCTAATATATGAAAGTGTGTTAGTTGAAACCACCAGTCCATGCAACACTCTGTCTATTCCAAAACCAGGCTGTCCAAATGAAGGGCAAATTGTACAGGTTTTGCAAGTTATCAATAGCATTGCAGTATCTAATTTGATTTTTGCATCACTGCCTTAAACTTGACATACTACACAGTCACTGACGTGTGTTAAGCATTCTTTGTGATTCCTTTGCATCCAGATAGCCGCATCTGTTTGCATTTACTTTTAAAAGTACACAGTACCGTTGGACCAGTCTAGTCCAGTGATCTGTGGAGAGTCTGATGGTGTACACTTTAGATCTGGAAGATCTCCAGTTGACAGGGGAAGTACTGTTTTTTCTTATATGCTGATGACCTGTTGATAGTTTCTCCATCCAAGGAAGCTTGTCATTCTGACTCCATCTGGTTCCTGCAAAGACTCAGTGTGGTCACAGAACCTCTTTAGCTAAGCTGCTGTTCTGTCTGCCTGAAGTGACATATTTGGAACATGCTCCAAATAATGGACAGCACCTCCTCTGACCAGAGAGAGTCAAACTTTTGAACAACAAACCTCCTCCCAAGACTAAGAAAAATATGTGCTGCCATGGACTCAGTTTTATGAGTAGCCACAGTCTAATCATCTCCTTCAACTGTTCTATGGACTCATAATACGTGCAAAGCTTTCCATGAACATGAAACATGCACTCTCCATAGCCCCAGGGCAGCCAAATTATCATCAGCCATTCCACCTGCATGTACATGGGGTCAACATGAGTCTCATTGCTGGCCTGTTCCATTCTACTCGTCTCAACTTCCTTGGCATGCCAGGATGATATAGATCAGTGGCTGCAGTGGCCATCATGATTAAGATTATTGTACTAGGTCGTGACTGTGTGGTGTATGTTCCTCATTTGATATTACAATTTTGTGAATTTTTGTTTTTTATATGATGAAGGCACTTGTAAATTACAGGGCAATAGAAAATATAAACTTTGGCTTTGCAGTTTCATTTGATTTCTTAAAGATGCTCTGCTTCGTACTTCGTCAAATTCGCTGTAGAAAAGCGATTTTTTGGAGCAGAAACACCAGGAAAACATTGGATGTCTTAAGCAGAGGAATTTATTGATGCTTAATCGATGAAGGAGAAACTTGGGGTACAGTCAAAGTGCAGTCCTGAAGCTGTGAAGGCTACTCCAAAAGTCTGCCAGGAAACTCTGTGCATGTCTAATTAAACTTTCAGATAAGGACTTGCTTGTCAGACAGGCTTGGCTCAAGACAAAACACAAAACCCTGTAGAGAGGTACAGCTTGACCCAAGAGGGGACTGCTGGCTGACATACTGATATATGGAAAATTATTTCACAGCACTGTTCCCTCACAAGGATCGGAGACAGTTTTAGCCCCCCATTTTTTCACATTGCAGGTTTTACCGTTGTAAACTACGAAAGGTGGTATGGTTTTTAAAAAAATCAGCAATTGTCAAACGTAACCTAGGTCATTTTAAACTTATTCGAAATCTAATGAATACAGATCCAGTAACACTATTCCATCTCTCATATTGTGTTACAACTTGGTCTCAGACAAGCGACACAACAGTGCAACAACCCCATAACCCTAACCCTCTATAAACAAACACTGAAGGGACTGGATTTTTGTTCATGGGTAATGTCTGTTTATTATACAAGATTTTTAACAGTCTTGCCTAACCTCTGTTTAAACAATATATAATAATCTATAATGTGTTGAGACTGGCCAGTGCTACACTCCCAAGTTCGAGACTACCTTGTTTTTTTATTTGTTGTATACAGACTGGTACAGTGCCCATTGCTTGGCCTCTTGTAGTTCTGCTTCAATGAATACACTTAATGTGAGGTGTCAATGAGTTTATATGCCAAAAACATGAAACATTTTATTCATACATGTTGAATATTGTAATAGTAATAGCGTAACATTGCATTTAAACGTAAAATATGCCTACATAACACAGCTTTTGAAAAAAAAGCTAACCCTAAACCTTAACCCCTAACCCTAACCCTAACCCTAAGTGGATTGATCATATTGGGCTCTTCTATTGTTGATTTTCTGTAGCTTTCTTTCAGATCATTTGTTTGCTCGAAAGATTTGTGCTTCTATGAAACATACTGGTTTTGAACTGCCTGTGGGAAGCAACCTAAAAGTCTGTCCATTTTTGATTAAAAGCTGTGTTCCTGCTGTCCACTCGTCTATTTTCGGAGTACGCCATTACTTTTCTCGAGCTGAGCTGATACTAAAAAGTGACATGGAAACACTGGAGACCACTGATTGGTCAGTCATTTATCTCATTCATGGGCTTTCTGTTTCAGAGAAAGCTTTCCACTCTCTTATTCTCTTTCACATGTGCATTTCAGCTTCTGTGCTTCAAATACACAGCATTCACACATGAGGAAAAAACAACCCAGATTTGTCCTGCCTGTTGTTTTGTGTTCACTGCTGTAATGACTGAAAGAAAAGGAGTAGGAAGATGAAACAGAGAAACAGAAACTGTCTCCACAGTAAATCATCTGTTGAGTGTTTGATGGTTGTTTGTGTTTTAAAAACATAGCTGCCATTAAACAATCAGAAAAAAAATGTATTTCTGTAATTCATGGACTTTTTCTCTCCTCCACAAACACTGTCTCTTTGTTGCTCTTAGCACATTTGCCCTCTCTCCCTTTTTCTCATCTTTTTTTAAAGATGAATGGTGAAACATGAAGTACACACATACATACAAACATAGACAGCGATTCTATTGGTTTTAAACTACCTGTGGAAAGTAGCCTAAATGCCTGTCGATTCTTGATTGAAAGCTGTTTTTGCTGTCTACTTTTCTCTTTTTGGACTTCTCCATGTGATATTACTTTTCTCGACCTGAGCTGATGCTGAAGGTTATAAAAGGAAATATTGCAGACCACTGATTTCTCAGAAATACAGACATTTCCACTTGGCTTCACAGGTAGAAGAAGAAAATCAACATTGTTTATGAGGTATTTTTCTACATTTTTCAAGAACTGCTTTTCCAAACAACTTCACACTTGACACTGTGCTTCCTTGATTCCCCAGCAATACATCCGCCAGGTATGAGGAAGATCAGATCAACAGTTTCTGAGATACAGTATGTGAAGGACAAACATACATTCAAGAATGATTGAACACTAGTGGCTACTATCTTGGTGATTACCTTACCAGCTGCAGTAGTCTAGCACTTAGCCTCACGGGTCCTTACATCACCAGCTTCTAGTCCTTGCCAATGTGTGACAGGGCTGCAAAAAGCAGAATATCTACTGTATATGTTTGAAACAGATTATAGTTTGTAATCTGTTTCTCACAAATCCCCCCAACTAAATCACTGGAAACCTCATTAAAGTGTTGCAAAGTATGTATTTCAGACAGGAGTGATTCTAGGATTATCCCTTAATGAGAATGTGACATGCATACAGTGCCTTTAAAAAGTGTCCAACCCCCCTGCTACATCAGTCATTTGACTGGATAACAATTAATACATTCATATTTATATGTAAGTGTGTGTGTGTGTGTGTGTGTGTGTGTGTGTGTGTGTGTGTGTATACACTTTAAATTACAACAAGTGTATTTTTAATGAATTACTAGTAAGTAACATTAGTTTTACACCACACAGTATAAAAAAATGAAATATGCTGTTTGCACAAGTATTCAACGCCTTTCCCTTTGGCAAACTTCAATTCAATTAGGTACAATATAATGAGATGGCTACCTTTTGAAAGCAACGTAATTATTTGGGTGGCCTATTATAGTGTATAATAATGGTTCAGAGTGAACAATCAAAGATTTCATTATAATAGAACTGTTTTAGAGAGGACCCTCAGCAGTTAAAGGAACTTGAGGCAAAGTCTCAATTATAATGACCAGAACTTTCCAAAGCAAAGCAGATATAAGGATGTGGTGGTGGTGATCCTTATGGTTCATAGATCAACTGCATTCCATAAGAGATAACAGTCTGAGACCAAACACAAATGGCTCATAGCACTGTTGTCAGCAAAAAATACATTAAAGTTTACTGTGCAGATTCAACAGGGGGCATCACCCATGTATCCTAATCCCAAAAGTGAAGAATAGGTTTATGGCCTGCCACTTGAATACTGGAGTGGCAATGATCCAGTTCATTTCACGTTTAGACTAATAAAACGTCTGTGCTGAGACTTGGAAAATGCTTTATACAAGTGAAGCCCATGCAACTTGAAAGAGCTCAGACTAATTCTGCACACAGCTGTGATTGTGTGTGTATATGCTGCTGTAATTAAGAGTGCTTAATTTGTTCAGTTACTCTCTGCTGAACATTTTAGACCTGTTAATAAAAGCATTTCCTCTTATACATCAACTATTCAATTATGTGACTAGAAAGACACCAACGAATCTGAGAAAACTTTCTTTAATGTTTAATGTCATCGCTTGGTTTGCAAAGGTAACATTATTATGCAAAATATTGAATAAATGCAAATCTATGAAAGTCATTTTCCTAATGAAATACCAGTATCAATGTAAAATATAATGAGGTGTAAGTACTAAATGAGTAAGAAATACGACACTGGCTCAACTCTCACCAAGGCTAAACCCATTTTACTTTAAGGTTCAATGTCACTTAACCCTTCTCTTACCTTTTGGTAAAAACATCTCTACTCTGAGAGAATCATGTTACCTCACCTTTTGATGTGTGACTCTCTCAAGCACCTCATTCTCATTTGACATCACAGCCAGCTGCTGGAGTTTGTTTTGCCCCATTCTCCATACCTGAAAAAGCAGGTATGTAACCAACCTGAATAATAGCCTTCAGTGATGGGAACATATCAGAATACAGTAGGTTGTACACTGTGAGCAGGTCTTGAACAGCACCAGGTTATTTTTGGTAACCATCACTTCCTGGCCTTTGGTCAACATAGTAATGCATGAGCTAGTTCTGACAAATGTGGCTCAGACAACAACATGGTCTGAGGTTGGACTTCATGTCTGAATTCCGTCAAGCAATTCTGCAACCAGTAAAAGTTCATAGATCATTCTTCCCAAATAAGGAAATAATGATTTCCTTTTGAGTTCCTCTGACTCCAAAGAACCACTGATCTTACTATCAGCTCCCCCAAATCTAAAATTACCACATACAAGTATGTGGAGGGGCAACACTCACTCTAGCTCATATATATGTTATGATAAAGGTATTTTAATTATTATGATTTATAACATATTGCCAATAAAATAAAAGTAAATAGTAAAATTCCTATCTCACACAAATAGAACAACACATTTCTAATTTGATATTACAAAGCCAGTGGTCCAGTGTTTCTCACAGAATTTTGAGAGACTATGGTCTGTATTGGCCTCAGTCTGACCCCCTAGGGGGCTCTGGGGGCATGTTCCCCCAGAGGAAAATGTTGTACATTTTAGAGTCAAATGCATCATTCATGCACTCTGAGAGCAACACGTTCATTATTGAGGAACATATAAAACACTTTTCATTTTTCAGTAAATATCTTTTCCCATATTGTTTCAAGTTTGCATTGGATTTCTTTAAACTAAACTGTCTTTGCTTATCAATAAAAGACTCTGGACCTTTTATACCCGTAACTTCCCCACTCACGCCTGCTGCCCCAGCTTAAGTCTGTGCCAAGCATTTCAGTTGATGAATATCGTTCTCTACCAGTTGATTCTCAATTGCAGTGGTTATTAAAATAGTATCCAAAATCTCTGCAGGGGCTAGGAACCTTTCTTTGACTTTACCCTCCTGAGAAACATATCTCACGAAGAGTGACAACTATTCTATCTTTTCATCTCTGACCTCACCAGCCACAATGGCACATATCTTTGATTCTCTCATCTCACTGACAATAATTGCATTTACCTCTTGTGAGCGCAACACTCAATCATCTCATTCTTACTGGCAGACAAGAGGTATGTGCTGTTGAATGGGAGACTATAACTCTGCAAAAAAGGCTCAAACTGCCTCAAAAAGTGTCATGCAGTCTTGGAAATTGCCAACTGTTTCGTCATGACCTCGAAATGGTATTCTTTGCTTCCCGAACATGCAGGTCGCCTGCCACAACACATTACAGGTAGTTCTTTTGCTAATGGCAGTGAAACTTCCTCTCTTTATCTGATGTACAACATTGCCTTGTTATAGATTTGCTTTGTAGCTGTTGTGGAAACTGTCTGAAAACACTTAGCACAAATATGAAATAATACACAAACACTGCTGTGTTGAAGATTAAACAATTATTATTGTACAAAAAGGAGACAGCATACATACAGTATGACATCAGCTTATCTCAATGAGTAAAGAGTGTGGCTTAACTATTATAGTTTCTAAGAGAACAAAAAAAAACATCTGTGATCTGAAGATTTTACCCAATAGAAGATGACCAAGGAGCAGAACATACATGCATATGCACATCCTACACTGGACATACCACCCCAAAACAAGAGCATCCCCTTGACACCTTACAATAGGGTCCCCTACGCTTTCTACCTTATTTGGACATAGGCCAAGTTAGAAGAGGGGCCTCCTAAAGATAACAACACACATTCCACAGAACACACAGTGATGAGACAAAAGCAGTGATCTAACATCCATAGTCTTAGATTAAAATGATCAAACCTTTTTCACTTTTACATAGCTGTTCCAGCAAACTGCACTGTCTTTGTGTTACAAGGCTGTTTCATGTTTTCAAAACATGCTCAGTGCCTTTTTCCTATTTGTGACTCCCGTATTCATGAATACCTCCTGTCTGAGATTTTTACAGAATACCCAGCAAGCGAAGCAGAAAGCAGCATTTCTCCTTGTGGAGTTTTCCAGCAATTTAAAACTTTAAAACTAGTTGTGTTCCAAACTGATCCTGTGGGTACTGAGGCAGCTTTAACAGTTTAGGACCAGTGTCTTTAACAGTCCTCTAAATCAAAAGAAACATCTTGAGACCCTGCTGCTTTGGCTTGGTGGCTCGTATACTACTCTGTGTCTTCATTTGTTTTTCTGATCTGCTCTCTCTCATGTCCCAGAGACTCTGTCCTTCTCTTTCTCATAGTATTGTGAAAATAAACAAATAGTTTAGTGTAGTTAACTAGGAGTGTTTTAAAGATTTCCTGTTTAGAATGAAGTTAATTGTATGTTTATAACTGCTCTTTTGGAAGCATTTAATTTGGTCAAAAAAACACATAGCATCCTTAAAATACATTAGAAATTCTATTGTGACATTAGCTGTTAGCTAGCTAGCTTGCTAATAAAGTCTATAACTTTATGTCTGAAACTACTGGCAGTTAACATTATGGCTCATGCTGAAACATCAGTGTCTGATTAACTCTTCACTGCTAAGCCTTACACTAAATTATAATCATAATGAAACATCATCAAATACATCAAATCAACAGCACAGTAATAACGACCAATTTAACTTAATGTTAAATTGATGAAAACAATAGCACCACTAAAAAGAGTCTAACATCACACATAATTGCAAAGCTGTTGAATTGCATTTGTGTGGTCAGGTCTTGTGTTGCTGTATTGGCCTCATGTAGCTGTCTGTCATGGTGTGTTTGTCTAACTGCATGTCTTTCTGTATCTGTGTCTATATTGTGCTGAATGTCAAGCTGACAAACAGAATTAGAGTTGCTCCAAAACAATTTTGATCAAATAAGCATGACTGATTTACAGTTTTATCATTTTTTCACTTCCTATCTTTAAATCAGCAGGTGTTTTTCTATCTCATAGCAGGAAATCAACATATCAGCAGGGGCTGATAGAAATGCTGATCAATACAAATGGCTCAATGATTGCTTGACCACAGGCTGAGATTTCTGGCATACAGACTCCTTGGCCCATAGTTTGGAACTGAGTCTCAGATCAACCCATCTCCTTGCTCTAACACACAGACACAACTGTTTGGTGATGGGGAACAGTGCTGTGGGCATTAATACCTACCATTCATTTACTGAGTCTAAAAACACTTGTTCTCAACCTAAAAAAACAAACAATATAGTAGTACTAATAGTGCAGTGATATGTTTTTATTAGATGGGAGAATATTTGTTTGTCTCAGTTAGATGTTGGAGGTGTGGGTAATGAGAAAATGATGAACTTTGCTGCTGTAATGTAGTTTCATTATTTTTGTGGCAGTATAAAAAGCATACTTTATAGGACTGGGTACATTGTTAAAGCTAGACAATTTTAAACTGGAGGTGGTTGAACCAGCTGTTCATAAATTCAAACTTAGTTCAGTTATTATGTAGGACTCTTAACTAAGTAGAGATTTATGCATCACTCATTTAAATTGGGCTGCATCACACAAAGTAGTGCTAACTGAACTTACTTAGGTAGGGACAACTAACATTTTTTAAGCTAACATTATGACTAGCAAATTAGCTTTGTATAGGTTAGTGTAATCAGACATTTAGACACTTAACCTATATTTTTCCTTATATGGATACATAAAGGCCATTTTCCATCGGGTCCGTCATCGGTGCCGAATGGCTTCGCTGCGGTCACCGGACCTTATCGCTGCCACTCTAATCAATGAGAGAGCCACAGCAACAAACACGAATAAAACAGACAGATAAAGACACTATTTATCTAGGTAGCCTACTGACCTACAATAGAAGCACAAAAATAAAATAAAATCACCAAATCAACTAAATTTGAGCAAGTTAATAAAATCGGGCTGTTTCTACAGTAATTACGGTAGCCTAAAGGCACTCGTTTGGAATTGACTGGGCTGCCGTAATTACTGTATTAACAATGCAACTTAATTTAAAAAGGCAGATTTCTCTCCCAGAGCACGCTCTGCTCTGCTGCCGTAATGCTTCTGGTGGGGTTTGACGCTGGGCAAAGGATGGAGCTAAACTGTGGCGTAGCCGCTCCCGTAGAAAATCCCAGGTTACTGAAAGGTAGATTGATACCAGTCATTTTTGTAATTTTTGTGCTAAGCTAAGTGGGTGCTGGCGCTTGCTTCATATTCACCTCACACACATGAGACTCATATCAACCTTCTCATCTACCTCTAAGAAAGTGACTAATATATTGGGTATAATATTGGATATAATAAATCAATAACTATTTATTTTGGACGTCTGTGATGCTACACTGACTTCGTGACTGTATAGTTATCCTACCAACTGATTTACACAACTGTAGTCTTTACTAGCTAAGAACATGACAAACCATTAAAATTGCAGTCTGATTTAGTAGATCACACATTTGAAACAAGCTAGTTGTAACTTTTAAGAGGTTAGGATGGACTTAACACATACATTTAGCAAATGGATTTATAAATAGCTAATGAGGCCCAGTCCTGGAAACTAGAAACTGTTTAATTCAGTCTGTATGTCTTTGTTGTTTTTGTCTGCCTTTTATCGTTTTATCAATTCTTCCTCTAAAGAACCGAAAAGCTACTTTTGTATCTCAATGCTAACCTCACTCAGGAACTGTAATCATGGGTCACTTGCCTCCCACCCTCCCACCTATCCAGCCCCAGCAATTACAGAGAAGGTGATTAATTGTGCACTGATGCTCCCATTGCAAGACCAGTAGAACACTGACAACAGGACAGGAAATAAAGAACATTTCCACTATCTCTTCCTCTGACACTGTTTCTCTGTCTCTATCGCTGCCACTGTCTTTGCTCTCTCTTTTTTCCCGCTGCTTTGGCTAGAAGTGAGAGAAATCTAATTTGTCTTGAGACACAGGGACCTTTATTTTTTTTCTCTCTCCAGCACGCAATAAAGCAAACAAGGAGCTACAACAAGAAGAAGTTTGGGGAGTCGATTAACTTGACACCAAGGTGTCCTGAAGTCCTGCTGTCTTAATATTTCAAACCAGATGTGCTGGGATAAAATGCCAAAGTGTTTGATTATGGCCAAATGAATCAGTCTATTAGACATAAATCACCAAACTGCCATCTTCAAGATATCACCCTCATACATTTAGATGGGTCTTTTAAGTGCAGTTCGATATTCAACCCAACACTATAGATACAATCCCTCCTAGGACTAATCAGCAGCAAATGCAATGTTAAAGTCTATGTTTTGACGTAATGGTCACAGGCCTGAGGATTATCAAAGTAAAAGTAGAGTAAAAATCCATTCACCTCCATTGTAGTGGGCTAGTGGGCTTTAGTTTTCAGTTCTGGTCTGAGATTATGATGATGATTAATACACAATATCAACAATTAAATAACTCATCTATCTCTGCTGGTGGTATGTTCAGGTTATAGAGTGTGTGTGTGTGTGTGTCTGTATATGTGTGGTTTATGACCGAGCAGTCCACCTGGTTGTGTTTGCATGGCCCTAACTTTAATTCAGAGCCCATTTTCAGTCCATTATGCCAGGCCACTGGGGAGGCCACAGCAAATTAGAACTATCTCTACTCCACTGACTTCATCATTAAAATTAAAATGGCACTCGCTGCACCCCACCTGTCACACACACACTCACACATACTGACCAGACAGCACTCACAAATACAAACCCAGTGAATACGTGCGAAGATGTGCTCGAGCGCTCCCACACGCTGAGTAAACCGTGACAAATATCACATGTATAAATTCCCGCAAATTGACAGCGTTTCGAAAAAAGTACATTTGTGCAAACCAGACACACACACACACATAAACACACAGTTGTAGAGAGAATAGCGACTGGCCCTGTCACATCCAGTCAATTCCTGTATCACTCGCCCAGTGGGACGGCGTATTAACTGCCACTGTGTTTTGTCCTGTTTGGACCACTACACGGATGCATGCGCGTGTGTGTCCAGATGTGTTTGTGTGTCGGCCCATTTACACAGCGGGGATGCGCCTTCGATACTATGGCTAATGTAAGAAGTAAGAATGGCTGGTCATTTAGTTGATATAGCTTCACAGTCGGGCCTCAGCCCACACTGTTGCCCAAACAAGATCGATAGAAGAGAATAGAGGAGTCCAATAGAGCCCGAAGAGAAGAGAGGAAGGGAATAGATGTACTAATATCGCAGCCCAGAGTCCTTGCTTCTGGTAATCACAGCCGTAAAACTCAATAATTACACTGGTTTCTCTGTAAACAGAACTGACTGAGGGAAGGGAGCCACCTGAGTGTGTGTGACGACTGGCTGCAGTTGTGTGTGCACTTGCTCGGTATATAGTTTTAGATGCTTTCTCTCCTCAATACGTGAAGAGTAAAATCATTTGAAAGAACAAATTGTGCACTTATTCAAATGAGATTGAACGATTTCACTCCAAATGAGTTTGAATAAGCGCAGTGAACCACATCCATCGGTATGCATATTTGTATATGTTCATGATTGTGTGCCTTTGTAAATGTACTGTATATGCACAAGCTGGTGTGCATCTGTGTGTGTGAGTGTGTGTGTGGTGTGCAACACGTGTCCACTGAAAGCAGCGGGTTCCCGCTAATGCTTGGAAAAGCGGTGAGGCTGGCGGGGGAGCGGCGCCGGCGTGAAACGAGGAAGTGAGTGTTTTCCTCACGGTTCACGGACGAGTCAAAAAGAGAGGGAGGCGTGGAAATGAGATGAATTGGAGCAGGAGGAAGGGAGGTGGGAGGTGGGGAGGAGAAAGAGGGGGAAAAGAGTGAAAACACACACAAAGCGAATGGAGAATCAACTCGATGACTTCTTGGCTGTGAAGTTTGAGGAGTGAAACACTTACACCACATTAACACATAGTATTAAAATGTGATCTGTGTTCAGATGTGTTATCCAGATAATAAACAGTCTCATCTCGTCTTTGTGTTTACACCTAGTATTTTTAATGCCTTCTTGTTATCCTCAGTAAGATCGGATCTCTGTCCTCCAGAGCAAAAACTGCGTGTGAGGTGAGGTGGCGGCCAATCAGCTGTAGGCAGGTGTAAGATCGCCAGAGGTACTATTACTGTTCCTCTTTTACTGGGTCTTTTTTTGTCTGTCAGGAGCAAACCGAAAAGAAGATTGGCCCTGTTTGCAGCATCTGCTTTTGCAGCTACTGTGAACAGGTCCCTGTGGATGAGAGAACAAGGTACTGAGTCATGGGAATGTATTGTTTTGGGGCAAAAATGACTGGATGGCAAATTTCAGAATGAGACAAAATTTGTTTGACTGTATCTGCGATACGTTTCGGGCCGGTTGTGGTCAACAGTGTCTGAGGAGAAAGGAGTAGCAGCTGTGCTTTGGTATTATGCCACAAGGTCAAGACTATCTGTCATCTCTATGTAAACGCAGTAACTGTATCTATATCTGTGTCTGTAATCTAAATAAATCACACACATATATGCAATGATTAACACATTAATAATTGGAGATCCTAAATAATAAATAGCCTTTTCTAAATGATATGGGTTAAAATGTTAACTAAACCTTATGCACATTTATTGGCAGGAGAAAGAATCACTTTGGGCTCTGAGATCTTTCAAAAGATAGATATTGACCCCTTTGTCTCCCAACTTTACTCTAATTCTCTAAATATACTTTAGGTTCAACAATAGAAGGAACATTTTTTCCACATTGTATGACAACATTGCTTATATAGGGTAAATATAATAAATAAATATCTGCTAGTTGTATCACTTCATTGAAACCACATCATGTTAACATTGTGTAAACTATTAAAATCCTTAGAGAACACTGCTAGTTTAAATGATGAAGCTCTGTGGGTTTGAAAAATAAAAGCCCCAGCATGTATCTGTGTATGTGGCAATACTTACGTTGGCTGGCCGGGAAGTGTTCCTGATGCAAGAGTGCTAAAAAAATAACACACTTGGCTCTGGCTGAGAACAGTGATCTATTTCAACAGGTAAATCTAGCTTTTAGTAATCCAGTGCTTTTAGTAGAGAGTGAAACCTGCACATAACCCAGATTCAATTCATGTTATTATAATATGATGTGCTGCAATAATACATTTTCTAGCCTTTCCAAGACCAATCATACTTAATAAGTTCTCAAATGCATGTGTTAACCAAAATAGGCCATTACAAACATACCCGCCTGAATGCACCACAGTTTAATCATGCAAGCCTTATACATCATCAGAGGTGATGTTACCGAGATGAACATTAACAGCATTGCATTGCATTGCATAGCCTGGCATTGCGGCCACATACAGTACACTGACACACACACACACACACACACACACACACACACACACACACACACACACACACACACACACACACCTGACAGACACAACAGCATCATTAATCAAGCGTATGGATAGAGGTACACCAGCACCAACATGCTCAGTAATGGTAAAAATGACGCAGTGGCACAGTGGCCATGCACCAACATCGGCATAAAAATCAGCGTACAAATAACAAAAAACATAACCAGTAAACAATAATATCAAACTAGGCAATAGGCTACTGCAGTCCAAAATTCTAGATTAGTTTACATTTAAAGATGATGGGACTTGTTGAATAGTGAAATGATGTCATTATAGTGCAAGGATCCAGTCACATACTGCTGCTGACTGGGAAAGGGCTGACTTAGGAGCCACGTACCTGTCGTTACTACTTCACAAAAAGTAGTCAAAATTTGCGCAGGAGTAAGATGTCCAGGTTGAGAATGATGTCTGAACATGAGCTGAATTCTCTTCCTCCTGCTCGTCATACCTTCTTTTAGTGACTACCTTCTTTTTGCATCTCCATGGTTTTTATCTACATTAAAAGCAGCCAGCTCATGATGCTCACAATCTGGGTTTTTTAATTTGGACTGCCACTCAAAGACTCTGATTAATCATCATCACATGGTAAATAAGGAAACAAGAATTGCTTCATTTTTATTGGTCACAAAGTCAGATAATTATAATAAAAGTGTTGATTGACTGCTATTCACTGGATGATCTAGCAAATAAAGGAAGCCTTCTGATTGATGCCAGGATTTTTAGTTCCTACGTTTAGTTTGTGTGTCTCTGAGGATAAACATGCTCACTAGTTGAAATTGTTTAATTGACGGAGGAAAAAATGAACAAGGACCAAAAACATTTGAATATGGCACACTTTTTTCTCTAAGGGCATACTAAATGGGCTCTTGGGCTGCCCACTGGGACAAATGTGATGCCTAGAGCCATGTCACAGGCACAGTCATATTTTGGTTAAATGAATGTTTGTTTTTTAAATACACACTGCTATAAAGTATTAATTTAGACCACCAGACAGTCAATCATTATAAACTGAGTGTTGGCCACTTTGAGTGGAAAACCAGTTGGTGAGCTCTGGCTACATAATGACAAAACATCAGTCAGACTGGTTCAGTGTTTACTCCAGCCTGTAGGTCTGCTATGATTAAATACTGTTTAAGTGCGCTCGTGCATGAATGTGTGTGTGTGTGTGTGCATGTGTGCTTACTGATTCTTTGTGCATTTGCTAATGTAATTGAAAAACAAAAGAAAAACAATGAGTGTGTGTATGTGTGTGTGCACCTCTGGCAATGCTCAAGCAAGCTGAAGTGTTTCTGTTGTGGTGGACGAGTACAGTGTCCCCCCATCTGATAAGATATGCTTTAGATTCATTATTACAGAGTGTAGGAAACCCATGCCCGAAATAGTATACATTCTATCATTGTGATACTTATGGATGGAATTATAGTAAATGATACATTTTCCAGTCTCTAGCAGAAAAGGGGAACTCCTGGAAAATTAGTTTTTGTTATTTTTAAGTATACACTGCTGTAAAGGAGTAATTTAAACCAATAATTCATCATCATTACCTTACTAACCCTCTCAGTGACCTCTAAGGACCCCACTTTGAGAACCACTGAAGTAGAGGAATCAGAACTTGAGGCATTTAGACAGAAAACATTGGAGTAGGAGCAGGAAATAATCCTAAATACGTTCTTACAGTCAATATTGATACTCACAATTTAAATTAAGTCACTATTTCAATTTAGTTTAAAGATTCCATGACCATATTAAATAAATGAATGAAACAAACTAACTTCAATCTTGTCAGTGTAAATCCTGATAAATTCAGCAGTATGAAATCTTTACAGCCAGGGAGCTTATATCTTGAGTGTTTATCATCAAAATCCGATGTCTAAAAAAATCATCTGCCTTTGTGTGGTCCGTCTATAAACATGAAGAAAAGCCTGCAGTAACGTTACAGTTTCTTGCTGGCGTATTTCTCTGAGAATCTGGCTACTCGTTGCAGGGGACGGGTCTAATTGCTGATGTTAAGATTGTGTGCGGCAGGTGATAAATGTGTGATGAGATGTGGTTTGTGGTAATTCCTGCCCCTTGTTGGCACAGGGTTTTCAGCAGAGGTAATAATAAACATCACCTATCTATTTCGTGTTTCTTATCATCTTATCCACTTCCTGGCCACATGGGGTTTTAAGTAGTCAAAGTATCACCACACGATGGACGCCTTGTTAGCTCATCCTGTTTATCTACAACAGCTTTTTAATTTAAAGTTTCCTCGAAGGGGATGTTTCTCTCTCCTGCCTAACTATCTAACTTTTGATATCAAAACAATACCATGTGGTGTGTTTAGCTAACGAAACTATCCCTGCTGGCTCTGTTTTGGGAGATGGTTCTGTTCCTAAAAGCCTACTTTATCATTGCTTAGAAACAGCTTAGAAAAAGTTAATCCTCAAATTTCAAGCCAACACAACACTTCTAATAAATCTTAAATCTCACCGTGTCTTGCTTAGTTAAAGGACAAGTTCACAATTTTTTCCAATCTGTCTTAAAACAGCAGTCAGGTGTCCATATGAACAGTAAAAGAGGTTTTCCTCTCTGTAATCATTTCTCCTGTTCATACTGACTATTAAAAGATCTCCTTCAAATGTGCTTTCAATGGAAGTGATGGAGGACTAAATCCACAGTGTGTCCACACAGTCATTTAAAAGTAGATGTGAAGCTTCTATTGAGTTTCAGCAGTCTGAGTTAGTCATATCAAGTGATATCTGACACATTTACAGTCTTCTTAGCATCACATTCCCTCTGTGTTTCCCTGCTGTGCTGTGGTGGAAGTATTGAAACAAAAAAAGAGACTTTGGTACTAAAAAGACTAATGTTGAAACATGGAAGACTTGATTTGACTGATTTTGACGTCTGAAGCTTCATATTAGCTTCAGATCAACTTTGAAATATATTTTTGCACAGAAGGAGAAATGCATTTTGTCCTCCATCACTTACATTGTTAGTGAATTATGATCTTATAATGGTCAGTATGAACAGGAGGAATTATAATAACAAGAAAGACCTATTTCAATGTTCATAGTGCCTAGTTATCGCCCATGCTAAGCATCAGCCAGACAACAAATAAATATATGTGTGGCAGCAAGCATACTGCTTGACCTCAGGAATTCATATATGAATTAGGATGCAGCATGAGTCCTGAAAAGGCCTTTCTACAGTTATGTGAACTATCAATGTGTAGCAGCAAGCATACTGCTTGACCTCAGAAGTTCATTCAGATTTAAGATGTAAGCATGCATCTTGGAGAAAATATTCTGTTATAAGAACTATGTGGACTATCAATGTGTGGCAGCAAGCATGCTCAGAAATTTGTAAATGAGTAAGGATGCAACATGCATTATGTGATCTAAGTGTAGCATCAAGCATGCTGCAGGCTTTAGCTGCATGAACTGCTTCTGAGAGGGATGCAAGCATGCAACCCAGGAGAGGTCATACTACATATTATCAGTGAATCCCAGCCAACCACTTTAAATGCAACTTTTCCAATCACAAGATGATGACAGAGTTCTTCAGGCTTTGCTTTCATTGCCTGTTGAGCTGCAGTCATTTCATTTACTCCCAGGCAATGTAATGTTCCTATGCGCCTGAAGACCAGCGACCCTGGCTTTTAGAGTGGATGCAAGAACACAGGCACATGGACATAGCCTTCCTTTGTCAGTCAGAAACAGGGGTTCGACTTGCCTCGACTGAGGACCCCACTTCAAGTATTGGGTAATGGAAGATGGAGGACAAAAGCAGATCGATGAGCCTTTACTTTTGTTTGATGTTTTACATGTGGTGTGAGCGTCTATGGTTTAATCAGAAATGGTGAAACCAGGTCAAAACACTGCAAAACTGAGCTAGTGGTCCATTTGCCACAGATGAGGAACCATAAAATACAGTGAGTAAAATGCTTCCAATAATAATCTACCAAAACACCACCGGCCTTAAGTGAGACGCCAGTTTGTGCATTAGAGGTAATGAGAATGGAAAACTCTCGTCTGAGGCTCAGTGTGTGGACGGAGTCTCGCCTGTTTAGCCAGGGTGCTAACGCTAGCAGGAGTGGAGGCAAGTGAATGTGCATTTACAGTGGTGTGAGGGCAGTTCTTCTTTGACACACAGTTTTTTGAAAACTAGCCACAGGAAGGGCAGACTGGTCCTAGAGGTTTGCAACAAAAATTCAAAAAGCTCTTCATGGCTGTCGCAGGTGGTCGAGTGGTTAGAGTGCATGCCATATACGCAGCCGATCCAGGTTCAAATCCCGGTAGGAGGTCCTTTGCTGCATGTCACACCCCCCCCCTCTCTCCCATGTTTCCTGTCGGTCTACTGCTAAATAAAGGCGTCTATGCCAACAGAATCTTTAAAAAAAAGCTCTTCCCTGTCCCTTAAAGGAGCAGAAACACTGCAGTGAGAGTGGAGGATCTTAACCACCGCCAGTTTGTAATCAAAGAGTTTTTTCTTGCTGGCAAGAACTAGACAAACAGTCTTCTGCCCCTTCTTCTGATCTTTCTCAATTTTGGGTTTCAAAGACACATCTTCATCCATAACAGATCATCATCCAGCTCAAGAAGCGACGTAACGAGCGCAGAGTGATAATCAATGAAAATAACACAGTAGATGTTTTTGCTATCATACCTTGAAGCAAGCTTTGCCAGCAGCAGTGTGAGCAACAGTGAAGCAAGATCAGTGTAGGTTGAAGTCTTATTTACCTTGTGGTGAGAATAGCTGTGATTGGTGTGTGACTGATAAGGTATGCTCATTCAATCAGTGGCTGTCAGCTGATTACAGCATATGACCTCAGTGAAACAAAAAAGAAAACTGAAGAGGGGTGAAGAGAAAAGGTAAAGAGCAACTTCAACAATAGAGTCAGAGTACAGCACACACAGATTAACATGCAAAGCACCAAAAGATGGTCACTCACTGTTCCTTGCATCTCTCTTCTCTATCTAATCTCCTGCCATGACACAAATCATAATCCGGTGACACTATAACTCTAAAATCCCCATCTCTCAGCGTCTCTTTTACTGTCTCTCTTTCTTCCCTGATCCCTCCATCTCTCCTGAGCTCTTATTACTTTTTTGGAGAGGATCATTTCCCCTCCTCTGCTCTGATAAACCTCACACCTCTCCCCTTCTATATAACTCTCTCTTTTCCTCACCTACACCCCTTTCACCCAACCACTAATTCACTCATCACCTGGCGTCTCCTCTCTTTTCTTTCATGCATTCGGTCGCCTCCCTTTCTTTTCTGCATCCGTGCTTTCATTTGTCTTGCTTTTGTTTTTCTCATTTTGTTTTTACATTGTCTCTCTTTCCAGCCGAGTGGCAGCAGTACATTGAACAGAAGGTGAAAGCCTGGATAAGTCTCTCCCTCCGCCCGTCTCCACTTCTCATCCTCAATCCCTCCACCCTCCCTCTATGCTGTCGTCTTTGCTTCTACCTCCCTGTATCTGTCTTTCTCGATGTATCCCTCCATTTGTTTATCTCCTCACCCCTATTCACCTGTTTCGTCTCCGTCTCCCTCCCCACACCTCCTCCCTATCCCTCTGTCCATCGCTTTTATTGCTCTCTACAGCTCATAAAATACAAAGGGAGATGGGGCGGGGGTGGAGGGGACTAAATAAAGAGACGGACATGTATTCAGAGGGGAATAACCTAAATAAACGCAGGGCGACTGTTAATAATGTTGTTGAGCTGGCCAGACAATGTACGAGGTGTGATTAAGTGAACTGCCAATGGATGGAAAAACGGTAAGCGCAATCAATTTCCTGTTTGTTTTTCAGCCTTCTTCCAGTAATTGAACATGTCTTCAGTTCCTTCAGGAAGTGCAGGGACCGGGTTTTATCTCAGTGTCGAGCTGTGAAACTGGGCCAACACCACTGAGAGAGGCAGATGGCTGAAATTTTTACCAGGGGGCGTGTTCCCTTTTTAATATATTACAAACTCAACGAGTCCTTATAAGTATTGGCAGTTATCGACGGTACAAGATCATTTGTTGGTGCTTTCCTAAATTGTTACAAACCACTATTAAAAAATAAATGTATTTTATGTTGTGACAATGCTGTAGTTAAGTTTGGGTTAGGTTAAGGCACACAAACAATTTGGTTAGGTTTAGGGTATTGACATACTTTGTTATGGTGAAGGAAGCATTGTCGTTTTGGCTCAAATTAATACTTTTTTACTGTGTGTTCAGACAGTACTCAAAACAAATTTGAGACAAGATTGTGATTACATAAAAAGACAATAAAAGGGCAGTGCAAATTGACCCAAATCCATGTATGCAAGTTAAGAAAGTTTCAACTTTAGTTAAAAATGTGAGCATATCCTGGAGATTAATAAATGTGTTATATAAATGTACAGAGACTAAACGAAAAAGTACGGAGACTGAAGGGAAACAAGCAAACAACTTCTGGGTTCAGTCAGAAGTTGAAGTGAACAGAAACACACAGACAGTGTGGCTAGCCTGCTCACAGCTAATGTGGTTTTTCATCCAGTGATGAATTGCGCGAAAGGCGAAAATCGAACATTTGCTTCGTGATGTCTCTGAATACACTTTTAGAGTTAGGGGACCTTTATTGTAATGGTTAAGTGGACTGTATTTACATGGGTACCAACCTACTCATCCGGGGGAAACATTCACCTACATATTCATACACCGTTGGCGCAGCCATCGGGGGCAATTTGGGGTTAAGTATCTTGCCCGAGGTCAGATCAACATGAGGACTGGAGGAGCCAGGAATCTTAACGACCGATATTCCTATAAGTGGACGACCCGCTCTACCTCCTAAGCCATAGTTGCTCCTGAATGGTTGGGTTGTTATGGAGACAATAACAGGTGGTTGACACGCAATTGGAAATAGAACATACGTAGAATGTGCCACAACATACAGTAATAACGTCATCTGATTTCCTCCTTTAGTCCTGTCATAATTATTACAGTCACTAGAGGGCCTCTGCCACTTGTACATAAATGTATCATTTTAGGGCACTAGCTGAATCAACTGGCTGTCTTTTTTGAGAGGACAGTCTGCAATCAGCTAATATTTTGTGCAGGTATTCAACATCTTTATGCCAAATTAGAACAAGATTTCTGTCTTTGTCTATATCTGACCCCTGACTATAATGTCATCTGTACAACCACTGTCCAGAAATACATGCAAATAAGTTGCTGAGTGTCAATAAGCCCTATCTAACGTGAGCCTGTCAGAGAAATGCCAAGTTGGGTGGAGAAAACAAACAAACCTCAAAACTGCATGTTGCTGCAAAAAATCCCTCTGTTGCTGAGATGGGCAATAAATTTATCAACCATCTGTGATTTTAGTTTAGTTTCTGTCTGTTAATGTGCTAACCTACATTAACTGAAACAAAAACCATGTTGTAGGCCTTAGTGTACAATTTATCAAGACGTAATAAGACATTATTGCTCCAGCACTCCCTCTACCGTGACAATCGTTGGACCTGCATACTGTACTTGCAATGTGGCCTTTAAAAGTTTGTCGCTGGTTTCTTCACAGATGCAAGTGTTGCTGGAGTCCATCTCTCCTCATTGAATATACAATGATGCCTTTTAGCCAGCAGCATCTTAGGTCTTTCAAATCCACTAGACTGACACTCACACATACACAGGTTTACTTAAGTCAAGACCCAAGCCAGAATGATACTTTGTGTGTCTGCGAGTACGTGAAGGTACACCAGGGTCTGTCTGATGTAAATTACGTCATCAGAGGGTGTACGCATAGGCTATACTAACCTTAACCAAAACCACTGATCCAAAGATCATTGTTTTACCAACTGGGGACATGACTTTTGTCACCAATTACACAAGCCATCCCCAATCAACTGGTCTTAACCATCACTTTCAGGGACATACACCTTAATGTGTCATTGATGTATGAAAGTATGTCAACGGTTAACCAAGAATATTTTTGACTGGTTGCGCATGTTTGGGTACCTAGTGTGTGACTTCATGTAATCGGTGCCAAATTTCTGTATCTTGTGCAATCCTGAAATAAGTTTACCAACTTAAGTGTCTCACACAGAGGATCACTGACAGAAGCACCAACTCTCAGATATGGAGATATGACATATCCATTTTATCAGAATGCGCAGTGGCTAGCAACTAGTTAGCATGGCTAGCAGTGGTAGCATAGTTGTGCTGTACTGTTAACTGGTTACTTACTGGTTAATGGGTGTCAGTCTATTAAAAGTAAAATGAACTGAAACTGACGTCCCTACTGATGTGAAAAAATTGAGAACCACTGCTTTATTGTACTGTTCATCACACAATATACACACAAACAGGTACATTGTTTTTTTTAATTCTTTCAATTGCATTAGCAAATGCACAAAGAATCAGTGAACAAGCATTTCCCCAGCCATGACTACTAACCCTTACCCTAACCTGAACCCCTGAGGCAAAAAGCTGCTTTTCCCCAGTTAGAGACACAACCTTTACCCCTAGTTGGACAAAGCATTCCTAATTACAGGGTCTTTATTCTGAAATTTGTTCCTGGAAGTAGCCTATGATAGAGAGACAGACACACACATACACACACACACACACACACACACACACACACACACACACACACACACACACAGTCGAGCCAAGTGTTTAAGGGGACTGGGCACAGCTGGATTGGCACCTCTTCACCTGTGGGCAGAGGACTGAGTTGAAGTAAAGCCAGCGTACCAGCAGAGTGAGGTGAAGTGGCTCTAATCTGCACTCCTGGCATGAAGTGGCACGGGGCTGGCCCGCTGTGGCAGGAGTTACGCTGGCAATACGTGAAGTTGGCATCCTGCTGCGTCCGGCTCAGTGCATCAGCCTCCCGCTGAGCAACAGAGAGATGGGAAATGGAGACGTGTGGGGCCAAGTCAAGGGAGGTAAAAAAAAAAAAAAAAAAAGATGCAGAGACAGAGACACACAATATGATAGAGAAATATATGTAGAGAGACAGGCATAGCCTACTCTCTGCTTCTGTAATATCAAAACAACAGAAGCTCCTTATAATGTATGAAAACTGATGATCACTGACAAGATATCATTTTTCGGCCCATGTGATGAATCAATAGAGCCTTGTCTTCCTGTTAGTTCCAAATAACCTTCACTTTTTAGAGTGAATGAGAGATAAAAGAAAGTGAGTGTATGAGACATAGTGAAAGACAACTGATTTCTCCAATACAGTATGTTTTATGTGTGTAAAGTTTACATTCACATTTTTTAAAATGGCTTTTATTTTAATTATCATGAAGTAAGAAGTGCTTTAATTTTAGACTCTAAATACATGTAACATGTGGAACAGGTCAGCGTTCTGTCTCCACAGTCAAAGCTAAACATGGGGGGGTTAGGGTTAGGGTTAGCAACTCTGTTCTTTTAAATCAAGGCTAAAGACTTTTCTGTTTGCTGCTGCCTTTTATTAAATATAATAATTATCTGTCTCATACATATTGCGTGCCTTATGCGTGTTCTCTTCGGCTCGCGTTGGGCCGTCTTGTCACTTTTAAAAGTAAACTCACATAAATCACCTTCCACCATGGGAAAACTCATTAGTATATATAGAGAGCACAGTCACAGAGCTCGCCACAGCCTGCTCTCCAAACCCATCCAAGTGAAATACCAATTTTTTCTGGAGTCCCACATAATGATGAGTCAGATTTTTTGAGTGAACGTGTTTAGCAAATGTCAGATTGTGAGCAGCTTAAGTTCAGTCACTATTCTCAACCCAGACACCTTAATCCTGGGTCAGTTTCTCCTCAACAAGTGCCGAATAATAACAACATGTACATGGCTGCATATGCTGCTGCTATCAGTGTATGTGAGTGGTTGATATGTAGACACCATGCTAGGCTATATTCAGGTGATTATTTTTGACGGTACTAAGCAGGTGGGTGTTGGTGTACTTCTATCCGTACGCTTGATTAATGATGCTGTTGTGTCAATGTGTGTGTACATATATGTGACCATTATGAAAGGCTATACGATGCTGTTAATGCCTGTACCATCACATCTGATAATGTATAAGGCTTGTATGATTAAACTGATGTGTCAGGCAAGTATGTTTGTAATGACCTATTTGGGTTAAAAATATGCATTTCAGAACCTATTTAGTATGATTAGTGTTGGACGGGCCAGATTTTCTTTGTGCTCACCCACACTGTGATTTCTGCCTACACTAGTGGCTTACAAGGAACCATCTCTACATCTAGACAGCTCCATTCATTTGGCTGTATCTGCTCAAATTAGATTTATGGTTCAGTTTAAAACATCTGTTAGAGAAGTAATAAAAAGTAATGAAATGCAGTGAGTTTCTTTGATAATGTAATTAAAATAGTTACATTACGTATTAGATTTTAACGGGGTAGCCTATTACATTTCAAAAGTAACCTTCCCAGAGTTGCATGTTGTCACTGTGATGTTGCCAAGCAAGCAGCAGAGACTCTTTTAATTGATCTGTTAATTAGTGAGCTTTAGAGGTGCTGCTAGGCAATTTTCTTTATACGTTTGAAAAGATCCGGGATAGCTGTTCCCCTTTTTTCAGTCTTTATGCCAAGCCTGCAGCTTGTCACAGAGGGTTTTCTAAGTCATGTTTTTGTCTGTCTCACATGCGTCTATAATGGAACCTATTCAAGTTTAATCAAAGAAGCTGTCTACGCCGGCATTTTTACTCCACTTTATGCATGTCACCAACATGAATTTTGGACTTCAACTCTTTACATGCCTAACTAGAGTGATCGTACATTGGGCTCTGAGCGCTGCCAAAACGTGTGTGATCTACACTCAATACTGTGCCTGAACACATTTTCTATAGACAGTGACAGAGGACTGACTGCTGCTGTGCTACTGATGTGCTGCTTTCACTACACACAGCCTGTGTGTGACTGCCAGCTGGCTCTATAGCTTCGTGTTCAATGGACAGACATGTGAATGGTATCAAAATTTTCATCTCCCTCTCTGACAAGGAACATCAAACTATTCCTTTTAAAGCCACAGCCCTGAACCCAGATCTTGCAGATTTATAAAAAGACCTACCTGTAAGTATCTAAAACTGAAAAAGAAAAAAAAAAGACTGCACTGTATCCCTGGCCAGAAAAACACCAATTGAGGAGTGGGGAAAGTGCAGTAAGAACAGATGGGTGTCTTTTTAAAAAACGTTTGCCCATGTGTGTCCCTGCTTACATATCAGTTTGGGAAAACATCAAAAATAGTTTTTTAAGCACCTCTAGCTGTAATCCATACAGGTGCACAGAGCAAGCATTGCTTGTTTCTGCATTTTTGAATATAAGGATAAATATCCAGCTGGGCAAAAAAGCCTTCCTTGTCCCAAAATTCCTTCTGACCTAAATAGGCCAATATGGATACACATTACTTATTTTTCTCCATCGACCACCCCTCTGCCGTGGTCTGTCACGCACGGTTAGCCCTCGATTGACTCAAGGCTGGATCCTGCTGGATTGAGCTAGGCGGGAGCTAACTGCTATTTCCTTTCCACCAATTTAGAGTTAACCCAGAGCTACCATTCCACTGCTGCCACCAACGCAGATCCAAAGGAGAGGTTATTAGAGCCATTCAGGGAGCAGGGAACCCTTACAGGTAACATAGCATGAATGGGTGACCCACCCCCTCCTCCCCCTCTAACACACACAAATCACACAGAGACAAGTCACAATGCCACAATTGAATCTGTGCTTCTGGCTACACAAACATACCCTCAAGTTGCCTAAACACACACACACACACACGCATGCATTGAAGCAAGAGCCTGGAAAAGCCTGCGTTTACTGTCTGACCTGGCTCTGTGAACCCTGTTCTCCTCCTGGATTTTACACAGCTCAAACCCAATAAAAAGAAGAAGAAAGAATGAGCAGGAGTTGTAGCTCTCTCAGTGGTAAATTCAGCTTTTCTTCACCACACGGATGCTTAAACAAGATTTTAAAAGTTGCTATGTTAACTTTTCATAAGACCACCAAAAGAAATGAATGACAGATCAAACACCATCATTACTGCTGCGTGCCTTAATGACTCTATGCTGTAAAAATAACATTGTATTTCAGTAATTTGCAACTGTAGCTGCAGACCTGGGTCTATGCTGAGTTGCAGTGACAAACAACCAAATATTAAAATGTGGTGTTAGTGGTCAAACACAGCATGAGCCCCACCATAAATCCAACAAAGCTTATAGCTACATTGCATTGTTCAGTAGCTTTTGAGTTTATTCCAGGGTGTAGTTTCCTTAATTTAAAGAATGCAGGAGATTTCATATGTTTCCCATCATACTTTAACATCATACTTTAACAAAACGTAATATTTTCCCCATTTTCTCTTGAGCAAGTACTGCATGCAGGGGATGTAAACTCAGGGCACACTTTTTTTTTATATAGAATATTTTCACCTGACTCTTTAAACTTCTTCAGCTGTTGGAGGGTTAGTATTTTTCAGCTCATATTTATGTCCTGTTATGCTGGTCTGCAACTCTGCTAACAGTTAACTTTGGAAAAAAAAACCTGTGTACATGACCTTTAGAGGACCAAACAGACACAGTTTGTGACTAGCCAGTGAACACAGTGGAGCATTTAGCGGCTAAAGAGCCAGATATTTTTGTCCAGGAGTTAGAGGAGATCCAAATCAAGCTGAAACAAGAGTGAATATTGGATTTACATTCATCACGTGGCCACAAAAATGACACTAAATGAATGCTAATGAATGAGTGCAGCTTTGTGTGTATGTCAATGTTTTGTTTTACACTAGTTTACTCTGCTGCCCCCAAGTGGCCACAGAAAAACTTTTAAAGAAGATAATATTTTAAGAAGGAAAATCATTAAAGTCCGTTTAAAGTAAGAATAAATATGTGTTCTGAGTTTGACATACCACAGAAAGTGTGTTGTTAACCACCCTGCCAATTTTGAATAATTAAAAAAATCGGCAAATATATGAAATTAGGCTTCAAAGTTGTGTAAAAATCAGCTACCAAATGCTGTGGATGTGCCCGCCGAGTTCACTGAAACCCTGCCCACTACTAAGTCACCTGTCAATCAAAGTCAACACCTCTACCAGAAACATGGACGTTAGGTCTCAGAGCTTTCTGCTGCTAGCTCGGCGGCTAGCACGGCAGCTAACTCAGCTAACTGGCTAACTGTAGACTAGCTCCACAATTTAAATCTAAATGGTTGAAATGCTTTTTACACAGTTTTTAGAAATACATTTATGATCTGTTTAATGTGTTTAGAAGAAAATTAAATTAATACTTTTTTGAAAGTAGATAGAATAGATTTATGCTCCAAGCTGCAACTCTGTTCTTTTAAATCAAGGCTAACGACTTTTCTGTTTGCTGCTGCCTTTTATTAAATCAAATAATTATCCGTCTCATACATATTGCGTGCCTGATGCGTGTTCTCTTCAGCATAACATAATTCTAATAAGGCTCTGGTACATAATTCACTGCCCATCTACAATCTTTTTGAGGAACTCAAAGGTAATATAGGAGAAAGAGTGTAAAGGCCTATCAGTCTGAATATCAGGATATATCATACGTAGATTAAAGGTTGAAGTTTAGCACTGATTCATCCTCGTTTGAGAAGTCTTTTCAGTATTCGTGAGCAAGCTCCTCATGCATCCTGCCATCATGACAGACAGTACCACAAAGCAAACATGAAAAATGCAGAGGAGGGACGTGTGAGGGGAAACAACTGAGAGAGGCAAAAAAAAAAAAAAGTATCAGAAGGAAAGTAAATCTTCCCTCCTTCCTTTCAGTGTGCGGCTGGGTAAGAGGTGCTGGGAAGCGTAAATGGTTTATACCTGCATGCAGCCTACAGTAAGTGACTCCAATCTAAAGGGGAGAAGAGCACATGGGCCTCGGCCTCCAATCTCATTTGGCTCCGGGACCTGAGGCCTGACTCACTGATAGGGGAAAAAAGTGAATAACAGCAGAGAGGAGATGGAGGTGGGAGGGATGGAGTGATGAGATGAGACGAAGGAGGGTAAAAACGGCACCGAAAAAATGACGGTAAAAATAGTGTCAGGGTAATGGTGGAGTCCAACAAAGAGAGAGAGAGAACGAATGGTGGGAAATTGCAGAAAAAGTCAGGAAAAAGGCGGTGGGTGGGGGTTTATGAAGGCAAACGGTTAGGAGAGACCGAATGAGGAAGCGAGGGGCGTGATAACAAGGGAGGGATCGTCTGGGATGTATCTTCCAGGCTACGAAGGATCGAAAGAGTAAATAGAGGTTAAGGAGGGATAAACAGAGAGATGGCGGCTTGTGTGCGGGCACAGACGGAGAGATATGACGCATTGTACGGCGAACGAAAGAGTGGCGTTTCATAGAGGAGAAGAAGGAGGAGGAGGGGAAAGAATGATGTGGAAAAGATCGGAGAGAATGTAGTGTGAAGAAAGAGATGGGAATGAGAGAAAAGGGAGTGTTTGAGAAGACTGAGGAGAATCTGTGTGTTTGTGTATGTGTGTGAGAGAAAGAGAGAGAGAGAGAGAAAAGAAGAGAGGAGAGCGAGGGAAGGGAGTGTGACTGATTTGGCCGAGGCAGCAGTAAAAGGTTCCTCTAATACAGCGGGTGGTGAGGAGATCGGAGCGAAGAAGCCTGAAGGATACACTCTGTTAGAGGAGAGGATGAGAGGAAGGCAGGAGGGCGACAGAGATCCAGAGTTGAAAAAGTGAAGGGAGGGGGGAGGGGGGAGGGGGGATAGCAGCATTGGGAGACAGCTTTCCCCAGGTTCTACTTCGCATCTCCTCCTACTCTCTCTCGTTTGCCAAAATCTCTTCCCTTTATAGTCCTCTTTTCTCTTTTTTCTCTCATTTTTGCATCTTCCCTGCTTTTTACCCTTAAATCCTCCTCTTCCTTCCTTCCTCTTCTTTTTTTTCCTTATTTAAAGCATTTGGCTTTTATTGCTGCTCTCATACAAATGTAAAAAGGGACCTTGAAAGCGATATGTCTTTTCAATAAAACAGGATGATCAAAGAGCAGAGAAACAGGGACTACAGTCCAGACATTTTAACTGTAAAGCATGTTGCATCAATTCATAACCACAAGGGACTGCATGCCAGTAAAGCACTTACAGAAGCCTCCACTCCCCCCTCCCCAAAAAACACTTATCATATCACTGCACCCCCCCACCTGTCACAAGCTGCACCTCTTAACAGGCATCATGTGTAACGATCAGAAAGGCGGCTACGCGCTACCTGTTGCTGATACAAAACACAACAAACATCAGAATCCTCTTTGAGGGTTGCGACCCCTTTGCTCTCCCTTCACCTCTCCTCCTTCTACCCCACTCTCTCTCTCTCTTCCTCTCTCTATCTCTCTCTCCACCTCATCCTGTCCAGACTGGCATTGGCCCAGTGCCCAGGAACAAGTGCTTGGCTTGGCTTTGCTTGGCCAGACGGGCGTTGGAAGACAAACTACCCAATACAGGCTGGAAGCAGATAGAGACAGAAAGAGAGAGGGAGAAAGAGAGGGAGAGAGGGGGATGCATTGAAAGTGGGTAAAGAAAAAGGAGGGAGGGGGTAGTTCAGAAAAAGGAGGGATAGCTCCAAAGAGAGTTGAGGTAAAGCGTGCTGGGGCATTGATTTGCAATTCCAATGAAGCCTGCTTACAGTGAATTACACACCAACGCACTCTGGCTTAAGTGTGCATAAATAATCACGGCCAGCTCTGTCCCGTAATGGATGGTCCTTCCGTAACAAAGTTAGTGAAGCTGTCTGCCGTGGAACCACATAAACATTAAAACCATTATGAGAAGTGCCAGGTTGGATTAAGATTGCACTAGGAGGCTCCTGACGTGTCGGAGCTCGGGGACCAAAGCCCACGAAGGGACCCTGGGAATACTCTCTCTCTCTCTCTCTCTCTCTCCCTCTCTCTCTCTCTCTCTCTCTCTCTCTCTCTCTCTCTCTCTCTCTCTCTCTCTCTCTCTCTCTTTTGAGATTGAAATCTTCTGTTAGTTTTTATGTTCTTTAATAATTCATCTGGGGACAAGTGCATCAGTTCATTAACTTTCATCTAAGAGAAAATTCCTACATTCAACATCATCAAAGCATTTAAGGAAGAGTACAACTAAAAATATGTATAGTCAGTATACCCACACAGAGGATATAGATGGACAATATCATCAGACTATTTATCCAAAATGTGCACCTTTCTTTTACACAACATCAAGATTTCTGAGCATTGAAATCCTTGCTTTATGCTTTATTTATTTATTTTCCACTGTATTTCATGGAGATTTTACACAGCAATAATGCAAAGCTACTGTAAAGCAATCCTGTACAAGGAAAAGAAGAAAAGGAAAGCCACTGCATAAAAAAGATAAAACAATATATAATGATGATATAAATTGTAGTTGACTTATCTCATACATAGTTAATGTACCCTTTACATCAATCATATAATAAGCTCAACATCCCAGCCATATACAAAATACATACACACATACATACAAACATAATACACCTACACATGCAGCTTAGGTATATATCCACAAACACTTAATGGCCACATTTAAAAAGGAGATCAAAACTGGATAACAAATTCTTAAATTGAGACTAAAGATTCTAAATCTTTCCTTTCAATGATAAAAAACAACACAAAAGACAAATGTAATGTCAGTCTGCACCTGAATCCACACACTAAAAACTATCATGAGATACATGTATTAGAGTAATGACAATAAACGCTCTGTTCATAAAGTGAATTTGGATCTCTGCCAATGATTCACTTGTTTCTTAACCTCTGGCTTGGTCCCCAACTAAAACTATAATCATTTTGGCCTATTACCAGTTTTTACTGAAATATGCATATAATTTCTCTCTTAAAAAAGCAAGTCACCTTCAGCTCAGCTACTTTATGTCCAAATTTCTTCATGGAAAAAAAGTTGCTTCCCACTGGCAGCACACTGTTTACTAGAATTTACAATAAAAGAATGTGTTTCCACAGAAAGTGAAGAGAAAATAGCGGCATATGCAAACAAGTTGATAATAACTGTATGCTTAAGAGCCCTTAGTAAGAAAAACATAATAAATAGGTTAAAAAAACTGTATACGGAAGCGTACTGCTGCCATGCCAGAAAAAGAAAAAGTATCAGTATCACATTATAGTATAAGGCAAAATTCATACTTGGTCTCAGGCATGATTGTACACTTTCTCCATCTACTGCAATGTTAAAAAATTGTCCGCTTTCACTGCTAGTTTGTGGAGAGGGGCACACATCATGCCATCTATCTGATGTGTTAGATAGAAGTGAAGCTCCGTCTATGGTTAAAACATACTGCGGCCATTTCGTCCTATCATGAAAGCTACAAAGAGAGATCCATCTTTGCACACCCTATGGTTAAGTGCTTATTAAAGGGACTCAGAAGACCACAACCTGTGCGCTCCTTGGCTTGTGTGTGTTACTGCTTGTGGACTCCGGTGGCTCCTCCAAACGTCAGATCAATGAATGATGCTACCCCCAGAGGGTTGGACTCATTCATCCGTTTCCGTACAGCAGGATGAATGTCCTAACTTTCCTACCAAAATGTTCCAAAATTGGTTACTGCATGTTTGAGATATCCTGGTGACTAACAGCCCAACAAACACGACTGAAATCATAACTTTCTTTGCAAAGGTAACAAGAGGCAACACACAGGGGAAAAAAAGTGAAATGAAAATTGAGCCCCCTTCGCACATTAATGCCAACAAGTTCAGCATTTTTTAACACTTGTCATTTCATACCCTCTCACCTACTGTAAGCACTTTTTTTTTAGACAAAGCATTTATGAATACTGTAGCTGTGGGATAGAAACCCACTGTGGCTGTGTTAGCTGAGTGCTGAAAGCCCGCCAGCCAGCAAGCCAGCCAGCCATCCAGCCAGCCAGCGTCTTAGCTCCCCGTGTTAATGTGAGTGCAATCTCCTCCATTCACTGCGTGTTGCATGCAAGCAGGCATGTGTTGTTAACAGGCCCCTATGGAGTGCGAGCCAAAGATTAGCGTGGTGAAGGCTTGTCGTACACAAAAACAGCATCGCAGCCAGACACCAGACAGAGTGGCTTTCCACACATCTACGAGGTGCCCAGCCAACAGTGGGGAGGAGTAGAAAAGAGAGAAAGAACTGGTGAAAAGACAGGGGGGATGAAGGGAAAAACATGAGAATGAAGATGGGGAATAATAGTGGCAGGATGAGTGGAGGAGGTTGGTGTTGGCAGGTGAGATGAAATCTGATACTCGTGGCAATGTTACCACAAGGCATTGTCCTATCATTTCCTCCACTCCAAAGTGAAAGACAGCCTACATAGGGATGCAGAGAAGACAAGAAGGATGGAGGGATTATGAGGACAGATGGAGAGAGCGATGACGGATGGCGTGTGGATGGATGGACGGCACTAAACGACGCCATCAGTCAGCGAATTAACGGCCCGTGATGAGCCAGAATGCGAGCCAGCATGTTTTAGGACTTTGTTTGCCACCACTGCCAACAATCAACTCAGCCATGTTTGTTTGTGTCAAGGATTGGACTCTGATGAGGGGACAGAGGGAGGGAGGACTGACTAAAACAACAGAGCAGGGAGATAATCTGCAGGATGGTCAACATGACTTGAAGATCTAAGACCACTATACAGTTTGGGTTGAGTTTGAGTGGAGGCATGATGTGCTTTTATATCTTTTGTTCAAACTCTGGTTGCTTTGGTTTGAGCGTCTGTTGACCTGCAGGTCTTGTGACTTCAAACATCAAAGCTAAGAGGATTTGAGTCATGCAATGATGTAGAGAGGAGTGTGTAACCATCAATTTTAATGGGTCATTCATTCATACAGTATATTTCTCCATGTGTCACTTAAACAAACATGATTATCAGACATGATCTACAGGCAAAGTCAGCTTGAGTTGTTAATTTTGCAGTCTCCTTTTATTTGAGTTTCCTTCTAATTTGTTTACCCACAACCTTGAAAAAACATATCCTTATAGGCAAAACTAGTCTATATTAAATTATGAAACACCATTATTTTTGGTAAAAAGGCCCACTTGCTAGATTTCTTGAGTTTTCATTCATGCGATTATTGTCAAACAGTGGACTCTATGGTGACAAGTGAACCATCTTCATCCACTGATGAAGACCACAACATGTGGCTGAAAAAATCTAGTAAGCAGACCCTGAATTAAAGCTTTTATAACTATGGATCTGGTGACTGTGTGTAAAGTGAAAGTTATCACAGTGATAAATGCAGATATTATAATCAACAGACTAACGGGCAGTATTTTTACTGTTCTGGTTGACTCTCATCAGTGTTGTTTTCCAGACACAGCAAGCAGCTGTGTTGTACACAACCTGCACAGCAACCACCAGCAAAAGAAGTTAGTTGGTGGAGATCAAAACAGAGCTAAAAAGGAAAGTGAATATTGCACCTATATTTAGAGCTGGGTATAATTGAAGAAATTATGATACCTGTACCAATCCAAGTACCCTTAAAGTTATATACATACCAATTGAATACTTTATTTGATAACCATAATGTGAATAGAAGGGTTAGGGTTAGCACCACTCCTCCACATCTAAATGATTTAATTTTTACACAAATTGCATTTTGAAAGTGTTCAATTTATTAGTATTAATCAAAGAACGCTTGCGTTGATTGGCTGTGAGGAAGTCCATATAAATAGTCATATTTTCTAGCTCTGGGTGCAAAAAGGATCGATTGCAGGTACCGTTTGACGGGAGACGTTTCCATACTACTATCGATTTCTTTCTGTCAATACCTGAAAAGCATTCAGTACTGATACCCAGCCATACCTATATTCAGGTGACTAGAAACAACTCCAAATGAGTGTTAATGTTGCTCTATATATGCTGGATGCCACTATTTGCCAATATCTTCATGAGGTGATAATATGTCAGTGCTGTGTTTGCAGTCAGTTAACTCAGTAGTATCTAGCCCAGCATGTAGACTTGGTTTTATTTGACCGGGATTTAAGATAGATTTGTACCAACCCCAAAACAATGGAGGTAAGCTGAGTTTCATTTATGCTGCTCCAAGCATTGAAAGAGCAATCCATGGGACTCTGTCTTTCAGAAACAAAGTCTTGGATAATTCAGGGGCTTATGTAAAGACTATTACTTCAGTAGACAGTAGTTCCAGCAAAAGAGGTTCACTGTGAGGTCTGTGAATTATCCAGAGTAAGGCTTGGCTGTTGAAAGAAACTGTTGGAATTTTTAGATACAAATTTTCATTCTCCTTCAAACCTAGAGAAATAAACAAAACATCATGGTAAGATATAATACAGTCTTGTAATGGGGTGAATCAGATAATATTAGCAATAGTACTTGGTTAGGAGTAGATAGAATGTGACAGATTTAACTCACACACACAGAATATGATATCATATAAAGCATATTATTGAAGCAGACATTGCTGCTGATCTATTTAACAAACCGTAAGGAGAAATGAGAGTAAGTTCCCTGCTGCCTCTTACTCATTTTCATTTCGGGTTGTAATGTAGGAGAATCTGTGAGGTAGAGCTGTGTAATCGGCACAGACGGCAGGTTACTTAAGGATAGTATTGTTCCGTCATGACCCTCCGTAAGTCGCTCTAATTCTCCCTCTCCCTCGTCTGCCTCTGATTGAGCCATTAAGCCAGCCAGGCCAGCTGATTGATATACTGCGTGTGTCGGGCTAAACTGATTCATTGAAGTAAATGATTTGATGAAGGGTCAGTCCACAAATCTCTCTAGACTAATGTGAAGCTAATGGCAAATGACAACAGGATCAAGCTAAACACCAAGACAGGCTGCGTCTTCAAGGTCAGAGGAGGGAGTCAGTGCACAGTATGGTGTTAAAAAATCTAGAGTTGATAAAGAAACAGTTACAGTTAGTGCAGTTACAGAAGAAGGTTCTACACAGGGTGGTATTGACAGCTGAAGAAAATGGGGTACCAGTAAATCATAATCAAGGTTGCAATATTGATATTAAGACATATTTGCATCATTTAGTTTGATCTGCCCAGATACCTCTGGGATTTTAGCCAACAGCCAGATTTAATGAAAGTGAATGGATTTTTTTTTTTTGCTCAAAGGATTGGCCACTGTTCTTTTTAATGCTTCGAGCAGCACAAATTAAATTCCATTCATCTACCTTGTATTGAGGTAGAGGGGAACATTTTAGAGGTGGGTATTTAAAAACCTGGACAATTACAACAACTAAAATGATGTGTATAGCTATATATCACACATAGTGAATGAGTAAATATGTTTTTCTGATTTGGATTTAGATAAGGTTGGCCTTATTCTGTATTTTTCATATTGGCTGTAAATCTCATGAAAAGGCTAAAACCAACAATGTGTGTTAGTTTGTCTCTTGACACATTTCAGTTGTCCCAACCCTCTGTGTGGCACTCAGGCCTAATCCCACTGGTTACTATTGCCTATTGGTATACTAAGCAACGTTTCATAGAATAAAAAGGGCTAATTTTCCAAAACAGCTGGGTATTGTAGTTATTAGCAAATGGGGCTATCATCCACCAATTGTAAGATTGGAGGTTTGATTCCGAGCTCCTCCAGTCCACATGTCAATGTGCCCTTGGGCAAGATACTTAACCCCAAATTGCTCTTGCAGGCTGCAACCATGAATGTGTGGTCAAAAGACTAGAAAAGCACTTTTTAAGTACAGTCCATTTACCATTGACTAAATGTTACTCAAACAAGAAAAATTATACATTTGTTGGGACTATTTGAGTCAGTGGATTAACATGTATTTGGTGTATTTACTGTACAACAACAGGATGATGTATATGGAACTACAGTGTCCATACCTGGTATAGCAATTGTATAGCTGACTGATGTTGTTATTTTTAGGGCAACAACAGACAGACTGAAGGAATGTAGGCTTTGGTCTTTTTATGGGATTTTGTTGACAATGAGACATTGGCAACCTTCTTCTATTCAAGGAATGGTATACCTTCATGTATAGTTCTTTAAGTGAAGCAAAAAAAAATCCTACAAGCCAATTTCTACTGCTAGAACGTTTAATGTTAAAGCTGTAGTTTTGGCGAGGTAAGATTAGAAAGCTTTTACTCACTGGATTACGGTCAAAGTGGGATTTTCAGATTTTCAATTCACAACGGATGCACGCTCGTTTTCCAGTACCGCGAATGCGAGGAGCCAGAAAATGGGAGACAAAAATGAAAAATGTATGAAGGAGAGAAAATGTGACAACCTCAAAATTGGAGCGATTTGGGAGACTAGTGTATAAAGACACATCTAAACTGCTAAAGCCTTCCATTTTTCCAGTCTGCGCCCCCCGTGTTGCTCACTCTCCTGAGGAGCTGTTGCTTTCATGTTTTCGAGTGCGACACAGCAGCTTTGCTTGGGAGGTCTGAGAGTACGGCCCAAACCTGCGCAGGGGGAAACAACATCAGCCAAATAACTGAATAATTGAATGACCAAATGAAACAGCCTGCGCTGCCGAGCGGATCAATAGACTCCACCACTCTCCATTAGGTATTCACTGCTTCCCCTCTCTCTCTCTCTCTCCATCTCCCAATTTCTCTCTTGCTTTTCCTCGTTCCCTCTTCTGTCTTTCTTTCTTTCTCTCCCTCCCTTTTATCCCATACTCTTGCCTTCATTTCATTTTCCTATTATATCCCCTGTCTTTCTGTGTCGCTGCTGTTATACTCAATATTCCTATTTTTCACTCACTTTTTCTTGCTTTCCTCCTTGCCTTTCTTCACTATTCCCCAGCCTTTTCTGTTTTGTTTTCTCGTTTTCTCTCACTGTAAAACCTTTCAAACCTTTGTCAGTAGCTGTGGCACCTCCTCCTCTCCTCTTCCTTTTCTTCCTTCTTCACTCTGTTGTTTTCAATATTTATGCTGCTTCCATCAAGGGTACGGCAAACCAATATATCAAGTCAATATTAGACTTTTATTAAAAAACAGACTTCAGCCAGTCAGTGTGGTCGACCCTATGATGAATGCGATGCGGTTTGATTGATGACTCATTTATTTGTAGAGCTGGTGAATGCGCTGGTTGTGTATGTAAAGAACTTTGCTTGAGCGGAATCTGTGACAGCATCAGAAACTGATAAGAATAAAGTTCTAGGGAAACAATAGTGGTAAAATGGTACAATACTGACTATCAGCACAAAAGAAACCAACAACTGCAGCAAAGCAGCTTGAATCCAAAGGTATTGATATCAGCCTTCACGGACTTAAAACCTCTTAAAGACTAGTTTCAATATTTATTCACTCTCTGATTTCTCCCACTGAGAAAACTGCATTTCGTCGCCACCCCCCCATCTCCACCAGACTCCCTTCATTCCCGTCACAATACAGCCCCTGTAAATATGATCCGGGCCGCCTCAGAGCTCCCATCTCGGGAGATGGTGGCATAGTCAGCGAGGCAGAAAGACACTGTTGGATTTCACAAAAAGGGTTAACAGGTGAGCACAGAGGAGGCAAGTGAGATGGGAAATGGATGAGCCGTGGTGTTTTTCTGGGCTGCCACTCTGAACGTGGAGCCTTGGTCAAGCCTCATGAACACTTTCATGTATCTACCTGATCAGATGAATAGTGGCCACTGAAGCACAGTATCCCTCTGCCTCTTCAGGTACAATGTGTGAGAGTGTGTGGTCCTGTACAAGGATTTGATATGTCTACAAGTGTAGAAAAAACTTTAAGCGTTGGAATTTTTTACTGAGTCCACACTTGAGCAAATGGGTAGTTTAGGCTTGTGTTCAGGTTTAAGTTAAGGGGACCTTTTGTGCTTGTTGTGATTTTCTGTTATCTACTGTCGTGATGTTTGATAAGCATGTTAAACATGGTCAAAGATCCAAATACTCGAGGTTGTATATATGTAGTCCCTGTCAATCACAAATGGCCATTTGTTCCATAGCCTTTGTTGCTACTCTAGTAAGTTTTTCCATGTGTTGTTGGTGTTGTCCACTCTCATATTTCAGATCCTATTTGACCTTGAACATGTATGAATATGTTTGAGAAATTGACAAATGAGGAAAAAGTAGTGAAATCGTACTCGCCCCATGTACTGGAAGGAAATAAGCTCTGACATCCCTTCAGAATGCAAACCAATCAGAACAGAGTGGGCTTCTTGGGAGGAAGGCCTTAAAGAGACAGGAGCTAAAACGGCTTGTTTCAGACAGAGGCTGAACCGAGGGGATGCAGAAAAGGTCTGTAGGAGACAAATCATGCTCCAGGTTAAACATATAGATCTGGAAATGTGCATATATCCCTTTTCAGTTGATGTGTGTGGGTAAGGTTGAGAAGGACTCTTCTTTCTTGTCTATTTATGGCATACCTAACAAACAAAATTCACACCCGATCAGTACGCACCCATTACAAGAGGCAGTGTGTTTGTGGTTCATCTTCACACTCTGTCTGTTGATAATAAGTTTAATAAGTTTTGGTTCAGGCACGATCTCTCTGTCTCTCTCTCTCTCTCTCTCTCTCTCTCTCTCTCTCTCTCTCTCTCTCTCTCTCTCTCTCTCTCTCTCTCTCTCTCTCTCTCTCTCTCTCTCTCTCTCTCTCTCTCTCTCTCTCTTTATTTAAAAACAATATTAAATTTACAGCAAGAATAAAGTAACTTTTGTATGCAAATTCATAAATTTAGAGGATCAACAAAGTCGGAAGAATTTCACAGAATGAATCCTCTCAGCAACATTTCCTGGCAATCCAATTTGGCATTTGTTGAAATATTTAAGTGATGACCATAGTGCAAGGCTAAAAGGTTTAAAACTATGCAGCTCGAGTAGCATTAAAGTAGCTTTTACTGAGTTAAACTTTTGTGTTTTATCTGCACAGAAAATGGCTTCTTTTTTTCTCACAAAAGCAATCCATCAGTTTACCAGCAAGATCAAACTAGGTGACACACAATATAGAATGCAGCATCCAAGCTACGTAACAATCTTCTCAGTCACTGTTTGTTTATGGTAATTATACCTTTATTTCAAAATGAATGTGCTAATGGTTTATTACCTCCACCAGCTAGCGTTGGATCGTAGTGTTTTTAATCTGTCTCCTCCCTGTTTGTCTGTTTAGCAGGAACTCTTCACTTACCAATAGATTTGCATTAACTTTAACTGAATTGTTGGTCATGGGGTAAGAAAGAGCTGCCTAACTTCACACTGTTTCCCAAAAATATGTATGACATGCTGATTTCAGATGCAGATCAAACCTTCAGTGCCAATCAGTAAACACCAGAGGACTTGATACGGTTCCAGTCAAACAACACTAAGGCACCAGAGAGCTCATTTCTGCTTTAGATATAACCATTGTGAAAATCTCTCTCCACTGGTGGCACGTAAAAGCTTTGAAATTCTTTGTTGAAATCACCATTCATAAAAATGTTCTCCTGTGGTGTTAATACGAGGGTTAAAAGAGCCAAAAGAAACTCTGGACTGATTTTCAATCCCCTTTGTTAGAATTACTGTGGAAAGTGCACTGATCCTTTACTTCTGTTCATTGTGTATGATGTGTCTCAAACTTATCTCTCCTGAGATATTTATAACTGACAGCCTCATTACCAAGATTGACATTCCTCCCATTAGTAAAATGATCTTGATGCTTGACTAATAATTACAAAACCTAAGTGGATATTTTCAGTTTTCTAAAAAAAAAAAATGGACAAAATCCCTTGTGGTCGATCCTGCTACATTCAGTATACTGTACATGTACATTTTAAAACTTACTATGTTACTATGACAGCTACTTTTACTCCTTGACATGAAGTTAGCTTTACTCGTCATTCCCCTTAATTCCATAGCCTGAACACACAGTTTAAGAACACATGAAGTGGACTCACTCATGCTCTCAACCACTCGAGGCCTGAACCTTTGCTTTTTAAATTCAAATCCATTTCAACAGCAGCAGATTTCACTAATTATTTCGCCGTCCTCTAGTTTGAAGATGTGCTAATTAGTGACATTACTTGGTGTTTGAAATATGCTTACTGACACCGCCCGGCGTTTTGAGGTCTGCTAATTAGTGAAATCACCTGGTGTTTGACTAGAATAAAAAACCTGTAGAGTCATTAACAGAGTTCTCAGCTGATTGGGAAAAGAAAAGATGAATTAATGAGCATTTCCATCAACTACTGTCATGTGAATATTAGGAGTTTAGGGCGCAGCTGGTGCTATTTAACCACCGGAGAAGGACATAGCGCAATAAGATGATGTAATTAAAAGAGTTTTGGTCAACACAGTGGAAAACTATTGGTGTGATGTGGAGACAAATGTAGAAAATATGATGGACATACATTTTTGTTTGTCTTATGTCTTACTACAGTCTTTCAAGTAAATAATGATGTACTGTTGATGCTCTTTACATGCATTCATTCACTACTACTTCTACAGTATAATAGAATTAAGTAGTTTGCTATTAAGAAGAGATTTCCGACATGTATCATTGTGATTTTGCGTTATTGCTGACAGCTATGAGTCACACTGGAAATTTTATTCTGCAATAATCTAAAAGGTAGTGCACTGCATTGTGGGACTGTTCAACAGTAATAGAAAATGTAAGCTGGAGTGCAGCACAGACATACTTTTGTGTTTGTGTGAGCAGGTGAGACCATTCAAAAGAACATAACGATACAAAGTTCTCTATCATATTGCAAGTTATGTGAAAATAGTTGCTGTATATTAGTGTGTATATTGTTAAATTATAACTAACTATAACAGTAAAATACATTATAAGAATTGAATTGGCACGCAGTGAGCAAGATGATCATTTTGTGTGACTGTGAACAGGTTTTGAGTCAATTTAAAGGTCAGTCTCTCTTCTCATCCCTCTTGATCTCTCTAATAGAGGAAGGTCTGCTGGCGGGTGCCATCTGTACTCAACAACTTGTTGAGGGGAAATCACTGAGTCCTTGTGTCTGCATATCATAGTTCACATGGGTGAACTGATTGCGTTGCTAAGGAAACTGCAGGTGTTTTTTTTTTTTTTTTTTTGGCATGAACCCCAGTATTTTAAGAGATTTGCGAATCAAGACACTGAAAAACCAATTAGGAGAGAATGCAGCTCAATATGCAGCTGTAATTCAAAATCAACATATGTCATGAACAATGTCTCTCTATCTGTCTGATCTCCTGTCTAGACATGCACACTCTTACTAAGCTCGCTTTCCACCCACAGACACTCCATCAGTGTTTTGCCTCTCCTCTGTATGCAAGATCAGTGACAGGGATGAAACCTACATGTCGTGTCTCAGTGGTTAGAGCAGTCTACAGCAGGACTGTCAGTGACTGGTATCTTTGTACCTCATCAGGTAAAACTTTGGATGAACTGATCCTTTGTGCATATAAACATTTTCTTATCTTACGGTCATAGTTGCAGAATCTGACACTGCTGTTGTTGTTACGTTTAGATTCAGTAATGCCAAAATGACCTGGTTAGGGTTAGGGAAAGATAATAGTTTGATAGAGTAGATTTATCATTTACCACTTGTGGTATTGCAGCGAAAAATCCCCCTGCAGCCCAGAAATCATTTCCCTCATAGACCACCATTGTAAAAGTGACATAATTATGTAAAACTGTTGACAGGACACTGCAGATGAGGTCAATTATGACTCATTCTATTGTGATTTTTTGATTCATGGAAGTTTTATATTTGTAAAATTTAAAGGAGTTATAGAATGTAAAACTGTATTTACCATGGTGTTTATGAATGAGGATAGTTGGGTCTGCATAATGGACATACTGTGAACCTTCAATCTCATTGCTGCCTCCTTCATGCAAATCCCACAACTAGCCAAGGCTGCTGTAAAAACGTCCCAGTCCCAGCTAGGCTGTGTTAAATCGTCATAGTGCACATCTTCATTATAGACACACCCATAACATTAGCATACACCAGCTGTGATACCAGCCCACTTTCTGGACCGGCAAGTACGTAGCAGGAACTTCCTTAGTGGGAACGGGGCTAATACATCCATTGGAAGAAGACCCACTCCTTATGTAGACATAAAGGGCTCATTCTAACATCACGAAAACACAATAATTCTTATTTCCAGGTGATTATACACTAATTGAAACATACTTATTATGAATATATTCCATTTCTGCCAAGTTAGATGCCATTAGATTCTACACACTGCACCTTTAAGGCACCTTAAGGTCAGTTTTTAGGATTATGTTAAGGTTACACTCAAGCATGAGGTTAGAGACAGTTCATTCTGAGAGGTTAGGGAGCAAATGCAGTCAGAAGAAGTGTTGATGCTGCATGCTGATGCTCAGTATGATAATCTAAACTGCTACATATCACTCACTTTTAAAGACCATGAAGCTGTCTGTATATTGGTACTTAATCTGTGGCTCTGTTCTGTCTATCTTGGGGCCCGCAGTGTGTGAGCCTTAATTGCAGGCGGAGTGAGCAACATGCAGCCAGACAGTCAGTCAGCCAGTCAGCAGGGGGAGCACTGCTGCTCCGAGACACTGATTTATTGGACAATTTCACAGCAGTGTCCGCAGTAATGGGACAGAATAAATGGCTGACCCCTCAGTGACTGAACTGACTGCTGGGGAAGAGCAGAACTGGCTCGCACTGTGTGTGTGTGTGTGTGTGTGTGTGTATGTGTGTGTGTGTGTGTGTGTGTGTGTGTGTGTGCATCGTGTCAATTCTCCATCTTTTCAGGAGTGTGTCTCTGTTTTATTTCTCTTTGCTGTCTTTTTCTCTCTGGGTTTGTGTTTTTACTGCATCTTCCCTATAGTTTGTGTGTTGTTTTTATTTTTATACATCCCTCCTCTTTCTTTACACCACTTCATCCAGCTAACACACACACACACACAAATTCTATATCGCTTCTCTTCGTCATCGCTCCTCCACTATCCTATTATGACTAATTTACACTCTGCCTGTGTCATCCTTTAGCTCTGTCTCTGTCCTCTTGCCCTCTGAGTTTTTACTGTGTGTGTGTGTGTGTGTGTGTGTATATATATATATATATATATATATATATATATATATATATATATATATATATGTTCTCTCTTTTCCTCTCCCAGCACACAGTCACTCTGTTTGTATCATTACTCCTTCCTCTCTCCCATCTCTTCTTTATCTACTTCATCTTTCATCTCTGTATGTTGTTTTTGCCCACAGCTCTGGTTTCCCAAAAGGAATGTCTTCAGGGTGTGTGTATGTGTGTGTGTGTGTGTGTCCGTGTGTATTTCTGCTTTCATATCTCATATTACCTATTTAGATGCCAGTGTATGTTTCCTTATGTACATTTTTATATACAGTATATTCTGTGTCCATAAGCATGCTTGGATGTGAAGGGTCAAATTCACACCAAAGCAACACACAAACCAAAAACGTTCATGGCTTCCAATATGATTTGAAAGCAGTGAAAAGTATTTTGTGCCAATATTCAATATATATTCAATACCTTCAAAAGATTACAAGTATTCAGTGGTACATGTTTTATTGCAAATGTCATGTGGGTTCACTTTGCTGTACACTCTCATTTATTTAAGATTGAAATGCCTATCAAAACCCAACTTGTTTTACCGAGAGCGATCCCTCCACCAGCTTCCAATTGAATATATCATATTTTTGTGGATATATTACCAGCCACAAGAGAAACTGTCAGTTTATGATGAAACAAACAGCATTAGATAAATGGAGAATAGGAAAAGAGATACAGTCAACAAATACAGTATCACATCTTGCTACCCACCAGGGTCAAAAATTAAACCTCAGTGTACTAAATCTTTAGTGGCAGCTGTTTGAGAACTTTAGTCCCCAGTTCCCAGCAGAAGGAAGAAAGTTACTGCAAATTTTTCTCCTAAGAGCTATCTGGCATTGGTCATATGCATCGCAACTATGGCATTAAATTATGAATGACAAACAAACCATCATAATACCTTAAATGGCATCCTTAAAATCAGCTTTAGACATGTTCACCCTTCAGTAGATGAATGTTAAAACAAACTGCACATACATCGTTCTCCACAGTGAAGCTCAAACATCCAAATAAAGCCACCAAAAGCAAAAGTACTTCTTTCTGATTAGTGTCTTCTACCATATTAACACACTTAAACCCATTCAAAGCTGTAGGCTGTCCAGCACAACCATTTTTGGTCACTGGAAACCTTCACTGCAATAGTTGAGGGTTTAAAAGCCTGGCTCAAAGGCACCAAAGTGACTATAATAAGCCAAAATTGCCCCCACTACATCCTCAAGGAACCTTTGAAGAACAACTGCAAGAGAGCAGAATTAGTTTTAAGGAACCTTGTCTGTCTCTAAAATCATAGCTATCTGCATCTGGAACCATCCTTCACAGCTTTAAATACTCTTTAAATGTGTGTTGTAGCCTTTACATGTAATAAAAATACATTCTTAGTGAAACTCAAAAGTGCCATAAAATAGCAGTAAGAGTTAAGGTGTGCTTACAGTCTCTCTACAGTAAATTCCTGATCTTGGTGACATCATCTTACAGTCACATTTCCTATTTGTGCACTGTCCAGCAGGTTTCCACTGCTCCCATGTGCTTTTTTAATGGGCTCTGACATTACCACATGACTTACAAGGTGATGACCAATCACACTGGCATGAATTTTCTGTCCACCTTCCTTTTTTTCGGTCTACAGGTCGTTAGGCACATGTGGGAGATTTATATCCTGCACAGCATTTGCTTCTGTCTGATTCATAACTTAACAGCACATGGGCTTTATGTTAACAAAACCTATGCTTCAGTCTAAATTGCCTAATACTTTCTCTTTAACGCTTAGTCTTCTATCTAAATCTATGTTTTGTACCCTGTCTTTCACTCTTTGTGTTCTCGCTGTTTGTCCCCTATTTTACCTTTGTCCCTTTTCTATCTCTATCTCTGTTGGACTGGACCACCTCTGCTTTGCTGAGTAGATAATGGAGCAAGCTAGTGCCCAAAACCCACACTGAGGCAGGCAGGTAGTCACACAAACACACACACTCACAAATACATGCGCGCACACACACAGATGATCTCTCTCCTTTTTTCACCAACCAGCTAATCATTATGAAATCCCTTTTCCTGTAGCTGTGGTGTTACACACTGTATAAGTTTGTGCATGTGTGTGTGTGTGTGTGTCTTATATTGTTAGTATGTGTGCATGAATTTCAGCATCTTTGCATCTCATTCTGCCACCATGAGACACCTTGGCAACAGATCATCTTTCACCATATCACCGCGGCAACACATCTTATTCGAACCAACAGGGAGCATCTGAAAAACATCAACCTAAAAGAGTAGTTCAGGTTTTGTCACAAACATTGTTTAAACTGAAAAGGTTTACTTCAGACTTACAAATGACATGAAACATTGAATTCTGGTTAGTAAAATCGGAGCGTGCCATCCCGCATGAATTGCACCCATTTACCAATCATTTGAGTAATTTATTCATATGTATTGCTCTTGATTTCTCTCTAAGAAGCTGTTATGTAATTGCTTTTCCTGGTGATACGTTTGGACAGCATCTACTTCTTGATTGGTCTCATTGTGTCAAACTTGATAAATCCAATTATTTAATTATGTGAAGAAGACTTTTTAAATTCTGTTTAGTCCTGTATCTGAAGTAGAGCAGATCAGCATCTCTGTGCTTAGATCCTTCAAGACAAATCAACTCCAAACTAAGACTGATTTGCTGTAGTGACACTGTCAGTTTGATATACTTTGAAGTACTCAGTCAGTACCATCAGGTGTAGTTGCCCCACATTCAGTTGTGGCTCTTTAGCATAAGCACAGCACATAAGTAGTTTGTAGTGTTTTGTGTGTGTAGTGCAAACATTGTACATCTTTCTTTGTGGATTTGGACAAGGCTTTAAGTATTGTTGATTACATCATTTTTGTTAAATATTATAATATTTGTTTCCCATTCCCAGATGTCAGGTTTTAAATCAAGTCTTCAGATCTCAGGTAAAGGTATCCCACAAGGTTCAATTCTAGGCCCCATTATTTAGTCTACACATAAGAAATCATTTGTTTTTCAGCTGAGTATTGTAATATAATTTCTATACTGATGATGTCGTCTTGTATACCACTATCTTTAAATAAATAGTCCTTTTTCACTGCAGACATCTTGACTCTTCACAGCAGGAAAAGCTCAGGTGAAAATACTGTTTTGTGTCAAGAGTCACACAAACACTGTACATCTTTGTGGATTTGGACAAGGCTTTAAGTATTATTGATTACATCATTTTTGTTAAATAAGATGTTTCCCATACCTAGATGTCAGTTTTTAAATCAAGTACGGCAATCTCAGGTAAGGGTGTCCCACAAGGGTCAATTCTAGGCCCCTTATTATTTAGTCTAAACATAAGAAATAATAATTTATTTTTCAACTGAGAATTGCAATGTCCTTTTTATGTTGATGATACCATATTGTATACCACTTGCTCTGAATGAATAGACCTTTTTCATAGCAGTAATTTTGTGTTGAGTGTAGCATAAACATCTGTACATCTTTCTTTTTGGATTTGTACAAGATTTTTGATATTGTTGATGACATTATTTTGTTAACCAAGATGCTTTCCATACCTAAACGTCAGGTTTGAAATCAGGTCCTCAGATCAATAAAGGTGTTCCACAAGGTTCAATAATAGGCCCCCTGTTATTTAGTCTATACATAAGAAATAAGAATTAGTTTTTTTTAACTGAGCATTGTAATATCATTTTTATGCTGATGATACAATCTTCTATGCCACCAGCTCTAAATGAATGGACCCTTTCACAGCAGAAGTTATGAATGGTCACAGCAGGAAAAGCAGAGGTGAAAATATGCCATGTGAATGAGTGAGCATGCCAGAGTGCTGGAACTGGTTCAATCGTTCATTTCTCCACCCGTGCTTTCCCTGCTTTGACAAGTCAAAATATCTGCCGGGGGAAAGGGTCTATTACAAGGGCTTGTGTTTTTCATGCAGCTCACAAGTCTAAGGTCTAAGGACTTATCACATCCACTAATCAGTTTGCTGGGGGCTGGGCGGGGGACTCCTGCTATGCGCCTCATTACTGAAAGTTAGAGACTCATTTCTCTGTAGGACTTTAACATTTTACCCATTGACATTTCAAATAATGCTCGTGAGTGTTTTTTAACCAGGTTGTGTGTTATGTCAGCTTTGTATATGTAATTTGTTCTCATGCCACTCGCTATGCTGTAGGTGTACGCTGACATTATTATTTGCCGGCAGCGTTCCGTCAACACACATTTGACCACCTCCTTTTACTGGTACAACTATTCACTGTGGCTTGATACATGTATTTTGGTAATAGAAGGCACACAAACAAGCTCAGAGTCAGAGACACGCTTAAAAAAAAACATACTGTAAATGTACTGCCAGACACACACACATACACACACACACACATACTCACACACAGGCAGTTGGACTTGGCCTGTGCTCTGGGAGCTGATAGCTGCCTATCTGTTGTGTTGAGTAAGGGCTTGCAGTCGCCTCTCTCCCCAAGTGAGCAGAAAGGATAAACACTGTTCTGGATAAACCTCTCTCTCATGCTTTCTGTCCTTTTCAAACTTACACACACACATACACACACACGTACACACACGGAGCAGCAACAGCACTATCTCTCTCTTCCCTCTATCTATCACACACATACACACACTGTCTCTATTGCATTGCTGTTTCTCTAACCGCTCCTGCCTCCCTCCTGCCCTCCCTTATACACTTCTCTGCTTTTGACCCCATTTATTTCATTTATGTATCTCCATCCCTCGCTCATCCCCATAACTCGTCGCATTCCCACACACACACACACACACACACACATACATTGCGCCATCCCTGTCCCCTCTCATCCTCCTTTCCTCTCTCCATGTTGCTCCTCTTTCCTTCCCTTTTTCCTTTTACTTTTCCCCCTTTCCTAGCCTCTCTCAGCAGCTGCGTACGCTCCTTCCTTGCCTCTTTGCCTCCTTTTATTCATCTCATCTATTCTGCATTCTTCTTTTGCTCTCTCCCTCCTGCCTCCTGTCTTTCATCAAAGTCTCAGACACCCTAAGGTGCAGTCAGGGTCTTTTTTTTTTTTTACAAAGAGTTGGTTTAGAGTAGTTACAGACCTGGAGCAGTGTGGAAACAAGGTTCCACTGATGCATTAGTTTGCGGATATACTGTACCTTTGATATAAAGGCTGGGTCAACATGAATGCACTTTTCTTTTTTTTCAATTCAGCATGTGGTTACAATAGAAAAAGTGAGTTAAAACATTGTAAATTGTTGGTACATAGGCTCATTGTGTAATGCAGTCCATAGTGTCAACCATTCATTAGCCATAGCCCCTAATACACACACTAATTAATGCTGAACAGTAACAGCAGTCCCAGTCAAGTGCAGACAATCAGAACTATACCCAGACTTTGTTGAAAAAGGCTGTTTGGCACATTTCCAAACACTTTTTAACCTTAAAAAAAAGTGATTCAAACATGATCCAAACTAATTGCCAGAGGACGTCCTCTGTATCATCAGTGTTTTCTATTGAGGTTAATTAAAGTCATTGAAGGGCTCATTAGTGTTTATACTCCTGTTGCCTAGAAATGAGTAAAGATTGAAATACAAACATTTTTTGCAGCTACATTTGTTTGGGAATATGTTGTCATAGGATTTCAGATTTGACCTTCTCACATCACATACTGATGGCTGACATCTTGCAGTGTTTTCAACCAGTGTACCAGCAGCTTAGTACTGTAAATGACTATTTCAAGAGGCAGCGACATGAACATTGTCAGTTCAGAACCTACAAGCACAGTGAGTTGAATTCACACCTTTGACAGACTATGAGAAAAGTAATCTGAAATAACAATTAATAAACAATTAGCTTCACTAACTTGGTATTTAAAACAGGATATTGTAAGATGTTAAGTGTTATTTTAAGTTGTTCAGTTATAGATTTATTTTTCTTCACATTGACATTGAGCACCCCTGTAAACATAATGATTTCTTCAAACTAGATCACCTTTGTAGTAGACATTTGCAATTATTTATGAAATTGGAGCCCCAAGACCAGAGAAAACTGAGAAAAGGCTGCAGGCATCTCAGCTCTGGTGGATGCTTTTTCCACCGTGGCCGATTCCGCAGCACGATATTCCATCTTCTTCCCAAATATACTGATATTTTATAGTTTGTCCTTGGGTTCAGAGACTCCTCTTTGGCAGTCCTTGAAGACAGAACTACAAAAAATGAGGAAAAGTAGTTTGTCATCCAAGGCAGATCTCAAGAGTCTTGACTTTTGCAGCTGGAAGAGGAACATTTGGTTTCAGAGAAGACAAGAGGAAATTTAATATTATCCATATAATAATAACTTATTCTAAATATAAGTATATATAGCTACACCCCACACAGTTGAAATGCTGGTGAATGAAAAATTGTTTAAAAAAAGTCAAAGCTCAGCAAAGCAGCACTCAAAATCATCACAAAACACAATACAAGCAGTATTTAATAGAATAGTTAAAAAGCAGAAAAACATTCAAAATGGGTCAATGGGTTGGGTATATGGTCATGTGACTTCAGACGTCTTTATTTGCTAAAATGTTTCCATTCATATTTGGGTGTTTTCATTATTTCTGTGTGCAGTCACTTAATTTGCAACAGTAACTTCCATCACAGCGTGTTCTACATCAGCGTGTGAATCAAAAAGTTACACAAAAACATCCACAACACCAGATGTCCCGTAAAAAGTTCCTTCTAAACAATTTTTGCCAAATTTTCTAAAGGCAGCAGATAAACATTAGCTTGTCCCATGACTCACAGTAAACTGACTGTAAATTTAGTAGTGCTGGTGGGTCTGCCTCTGACATACTCAGGCCTCTGTGGTCCAAACACACCAACACCTACCCTGCACCCACCAAAAAAACAACCCCAGCACTAAATCACTGACTCTCCCTTTTTGGCTACTGCTGCTACTGCTCATGTAAAGGGACAAAGACACAGAAAACATCCACACACACACATGTACTGTATATGCACACACAATTTCTCATACAAATGTTTAAATGCAGATGAATAAAGACACCTTCAGACTTTTATGGACTTTACATATGGACTGCACCCGTGGTTTTGGGATGTGATATAATGCATGCATGTGAGATGATTCTTACAGATGTTGTGTGGCTTCCTCTAGAAAGAGCTTTAATGAGACACAGCTGTGCAGGAGAGCAGCGGAGAGGTACACAATACCTCCGATGTTAACATTATACCTTCGCATTTGGCCACACGCTCGGCTCCTTTTCTGATATTCACATTACACCAGTCATAAATATTCACACCCGTACTTGAGTGCAATAACACATGTGAGCCTTTCTACATGCAACACACACACAGTTACGTAGACAGAGGCCAGACTGCCCCCCCCCTAACCACCCCATAGGAACAGAGTTGAGTTTGACTGATGGACTGACTTTCACAGATAGCTGCACACTCTCACACTCTCTCTCACACATACACACACACATACACACAAACAGAAAGCAGAGCAGAGAGTATGAGAGTCCTTTCACAGCAGAATGAGCTCCTCTTGACTCGCCGTTTGATCTCGGCACCGCTGATGGGGCCTGAGAAGCAGGTCTAGACCATAACGCTCACCATATGTCTCCTGGAAACCGCTGAGTACAAAACAAAGTCATCAACGGGCTGCCGCAGACCAAACTCTTTCACTCTCAAATGACCTCAAATTCATTCTCTCAGCGGCTGTATTGACACAAAGATTCTTTAACATTTTCAACTCAGGACTCCAAATGAGAAATTTATTCTTGCAATGAAGTCCAGGCTCATAGAGACACATTACTGAGACCTTTGAGGAGTACGCCTCCTATTACTTATTTATCCCGCTCCGTGGTTGCATTATCAAAAAGTTACTTTGGTCAGTCTGGTTGCAGATCTGATAAATATTGTGTCATTTTTGGAATAAATATTCTTACTCTGCGTTTGCCTAAATTGATTAAAAACACATCTATATACTTACAAATGCACCTACTGCCTTTACTTTATACCAGAGGTGTCCAAATGCTTGTTTTGTACAGGCTAAGTCAGAGTCAGTGGTTCTGAAAGGATGTTACTTTTATCAACCATTGTGCAGCTGAGTTACAGTAAATGGAAATGAGAGTTTTAAAGGTTTATTGAGCAAGTTAATGTCAGTTGGATTAGTTTGTCAAACTTTCATTGTACTTTGTGTTGTGCTTTTTTCCCCCTCATACCTCATATCCCACGTCGTTTAGTCTTCTTGAAATGGACTCCGGTTCGTTTCCCCCTTTGCTATGATTAGTATAGGTGGATCATAACACAGTAATTGTACTGGGATATGGACTGAAACAAAGAACCTGTAGAGGAAGTGCAGTTGGTTTGTGGAGGGAACGTGATCTAACCTAACTACATTAATCCAGGAATTTTCCCTCTGAAAGTGACAACATTACTTGCACTTGATCACGTTACGTTAGCTAAACTTATAAATACGGCTATGTTGCCTGTGTTTTCATAGTTTGTCCAGTTGTTCTGTTGCAACCTTTTGTCTTATTTTTTAATATTTTAAATTGATTGTAGATTAATTTAGTCCATAAATCTGTCAGAAGATGCTTCTTATGAACGCAACAGGTCAAGCAGCTAAATCATTTTCTGGGAAAAACTTATTTTGAGATGGATTTTTTTAATGCTTTGAAACACAAATGCACACTGATGCATAACTACAAGTATGTATTTTCTTCCTTGAAAGTTTCAGAATCTGTGTGATTTGATCATTAAAAACAGATCTGAGACACAGATGATTGGGCTACATTTAGTATTTGCATTAAAATCAGTTCAGTTAAGCCTGAAACATCAAACAATTGCCAAAAATTTCAAATTCTTCGAATCTGTAACATTTTAAATGCTTTTCTCACCTCAGCTTTTTAAAAAAGGGGCAAAAATATCCACGCCTCCAAATTGTGGGTCACTGATTGACAACGTTCATCTCGGATGCCTCAAGTAAAAGGCCCCCTGGTGGTTTATCTGTGTACTACATACCTGATCATATACATCAAGTTTTGAAACTGATGATGTAGAGGTCTCTAAAACCTGTCTATCAAATATGATTCACTTGGCATTACAGGGTTAGAAGTAGCTAACTATGACAATGCCCAAACGTTTGAATCATTAAACTCCACACCTCCACGTTCTGTACGTAGCTGTTTGAAGTTTCAATCCAAAACCATCTTTCCTTCTCAAAACCCACACATTTGTTGAATTAAAAAAAAACACCATGAAACAAAATCTATTATTTGTGTGTCGGGGGAAGCATACTGAGCCAACAGGAAGCTTCAGGCACAGCTGATATCAGCACCACCACTGGGAGAAAGCTGCCAACTGTGTTGATCAAACATTGTGTGCTAAAGCCAGCCATCTGACCAGGGAGAGACAGGTTTTCATATGCCTCGAAAGGTAAATGTTCAAGAAGTTTTGATTGCACACCCACACTCATCTCACAATGGAATTTAAGGTTTTATGAGCTCTGCCTGCTAAATCTTTAACAACTTTTTAATCACTATTGAAAACTGATTTTTATAGACTTGCTTCTGTCTTAAATAATTTATGAAAAGAAGTGAGAAAAACACATTTTTATCACCACAAAATAGTAAAATTGGCTGAAAATATATCTTAAACACTGATGACTTGAGTCTGTACCTAACTCATACTTACAAGATGTCATCTGGTTAGGTACATATATGATGTTAGAATGATCAGAACATTTCACTTTCACTCAACCTTTAGGGCCTTTCTGAGGATATTGTTTTATTCTGTAGGGTGTGAATGAGCTCCTGTTCTTTAAGTCCCTGCTCTGTCTGTGAGGCTCAGTCCAGGGCACAAATCTCTCCTTTTGTGTACAGTGAGTCACTGTAGGTATCAAAGGATCACAGTCACACCTTAGAAACAAGTATTGTATATGTTTTAAGCATACATACCGATATAACTTCGATTCAGGAGACATCCTGTTTCTTGCTGCTCACTGGACATCTAAGTCATGTTGTCTCTTGTTGTAGATTGTCGCTTCGTGGCTCTAGATTTATTGATCAAATGAAGCATTTCATTAGACTGGTAGATGTGACAGGCACATATACATCTATATATGGTTGTGGCTCAGGAGGTAGAGCGGTTGTCCTCCAATCGAAAGCACTACAGTTCATTTACATACATGTCATTTTAGAGTACAAGCTAAGCACTTTTATCACAGTTTTAGTTACCTAAGTCCCATTCCAACCAGGGGGACAAAAGATGCCAAAACAATAACATATCATCACCTTTTACTCCAAAATCATTAGCAAAAGCTTGCTTATATACACATTTACACATAATTCGGGGTCATGTTCATGTCAGCCTGGCAAATATAAGTCAGGGTTGCCAGCTCTCATGCTTCTGATGTAGGACTCCTGCTTTTCAGGCTCTGTCTCACGATGTCATGCTGCCCAAACAAATCTCACGCCAACTCCTACAACTGAATGAAGAATATAGCCGCTTTGCACAAACGTCAGTCTCGGTGTTCTATTTGTTGCCACAACCTTTGTTTGCAGGATTCTTTGCTTTGAGTTCGTCGTCACTGTAACAGCAGGAGGAATGATGCATACATTTTATGCACGTAGCACTGTGTTGTCAACTTCATTAATTATTTAATTAGCATAAATTCTTCCAAACAAATGTCAGCATTTTCTGGCTTCCCCCTTGTTCTGAATAAATATCATGCAGCCATTAAGGTAACCAGCTTCTTTGCGATAACAAATGAGGTTCCCTCTGGCAGACAGCAAGCACTTTTTCTGCTGCTGCTGTAAGATATATATTTTTTGTTGTTACTATGATAAATCAAGCAAATATATCATTATTAGTTGCCTTTCTGAATTGCCACATGTGAGTAAAAGAACGATACATGCTTATACACAGGTTTAAACAGAAGGTATCATCATTTAGGAGTAGGACAGTTGGGGAAATGAGGAATGTTCTTACCTATAATCTGCCCATACTGGAGCATAACTTGCCAACAACTTTATTAGGTATAAAGTCCAAGGAAAAAATAATTTCCTTTTTCATAACACATTAATTGATAAATGGAAAGCTGAAGTTAATCAGAACTCTACTCCAGTTAATTGAAGTTGTAAATGGGGGTATATATTTATTCCAAACTGTTCCCAGTGTTAATTGTTGCATACATCTGACTTCAACCATTTGTACATTTTTCCATACAGGTGCAGCTCTGTAATAACAGCTACTTTAATATTTTCTCTTGTGTGCAGTTCAGAGAGTTTGGTAAATCCCAGTTGGAACACTTATAGAAGAAAAACTTAACAAAACAGAAAATATCAAGAAATGATCAAGGCAAACAACCATCAGAGCCAAAGTCAAATCATCCTCCAGAGTTCAGATGATTGAAAGGCGTGTGTTTCTTTTATCAGACCTCTTAAACTGCTACAACAGCAGATCTGTCACCTGCCTGAAGATGAGATAAATCAAGTATTCAAAATGTATTCAACTGTTCTTTGGACTTGATCCGCCAAGCCATTAAATCCTAGCTGAGTCATTCTGCTGTGTCTTAATTAATGAGGCCACTTTGGAGATTTATTCTTGAGACCAATTATAGCATCTATGACTCTATGGCAGAATCAATCAGTGCTGCTAATATGACATCAGAAGTGACTAAGCAACTCTCCTGAATGGCATTATGGCATCAATGAGGAGAAGTGGCTTTGACAGAGCGACAGAGTGCGAGGCCAGCAGCCAGAGAGATGACGACACTCAATAATTTCTATATAGTCAGCATAGGAGCTAACAGTGGAATTGTAGTCACAACTGTACCAAACTACACATTTAAATGAGTTATTGGAAGCATAAAAATATACGATACAATTTAAAAAGACACATTAATAAAACCCAATTATTATAGTAAAAATTGGAAACATTAAAACATACAATAAAAAAAGAACCCTATATAAGTATAGAAAAATATATAGAGAGAAAGAAAATAAAAAGCTAGACTTAAAATATGAGTGTCCAGCATAAAATAATGATTTACATTAAAATCATTAAAATTACATACAGTGCAAGTGTTTTAAAAGAGCTCAATCATAAGCACATGAAAAGAGGAGTTTTTAACCTGGATTTGAGATCTGAGTCTATCAGTACCTCAAGGTTTTCGGACCAAAGGCAGCATATATAGGCTGAACAGAAGTGAAGGGTCCAAGTACTGACCCCTGAGGAACTCCACATGTCATAGCCACTCGATCGGATTCATAACTTCCAATGGTCACAAAATAACTCCACTCCTCCAAGTAGGACCTGAACCATTCTAGGACTGTTCCATTGAGTCCTGCCCAAGTTTCCAACCTGGACCAGAGCCTTTTATTATATGATTTACCTTTCTCTGGTGCTGGAAGATGAGTTTAGTCTCAGTTTCCATTTTTCCAGTTTGGTACTAATTAGCAAATGTTTGCATGCTTAGACACTAAACTAAGAAAATGAACATGGAAAACATTATACCTGCTAAATATACCTGGTATCTGTAGAATTGTCACTGTAAGCATGCTGATGTTAGCATCTAGCTCAAAGCCCCATTGTGCCTTAGTACAGCCTCTCAGAGCTGCTAGCATGGCTGTAGGGTCTTAGTCATTATTAACTCTGTTTATCTTGATAAACTGAACAACTTCTGATACAATGATTTGATTAGCAAATGTCCTATCTGATGCAAAGGGATAAACCTACATACATACAGACACACAGACAGTCTGAAATGCCTTGTTTTATAGTCAGATTAGACGAGTCCATTTAAAGTGAGCTCATATCACACAGTTTCAGTGTGGATGAAATTCTGGAGTAAATGTTTACTTCATGCTCTTGATTTGAGGATGAAATGAGGCTAAATGAACTCTGTGGAAGGGAGATTACCAGTGTCCTGGTGTGAATTATGAGGAAGACAGTAAATGCTGTAGAGTGATGACTTTTCCTGACAGCCCTCCAAGCTGTTTGCTGTCTGACTAAACCAAGATATGTTTTAGAGGTATGCATAAAATAAATAAATAAAAACACGGGTTAAATTCAAACATTTTATAATTACAGCAGAGTTGACTGTCATTTCATTCCACATAACCTACATATTGCAAACACTCATTTTCCAAATGTAACCTTTGTTTGAACTACAGTAAGAATAACAAGCTTTGCTTTTAGCCCGATGACTCCACACAATTCAATGGGCTTTTGAAAGAGCTTCATAAGACCAGAAGGCTAATGAATTTTTCACAGACAAACTTAAAAAAACAAAAAGCACAATAAAGTGAGAACAGCAAAATTAATGCCTTTATACTGTGTGTATGTTGTGTGTTCCATGTGGTTCTTTACACCTGCCTGCTAGAAGGGACATTGTGTATGTATGGCTTAGAGGGTTAGGAGAGTACATTCTATATTAGTCCATCTATTGCTGTGCCTGTAAATATGTTGACAGTTAGTTAATCATTTTAATTATATCTCAAGTGCAGAACATGTTGAGCTTGTCAAATGTGAAGATCTGCAGCAATATTGTCCATTGAATATTTTTGTGTTTTGGACTGTTGCTTAAACAAAACAAAACAATTTGAACATATCTCTTGGGACTGAGAAATTTGCAGAGGCCATTTTTCACCATTGGCTCTTTCTAGATGAGTGTACCAAACACTAATCATCAGATTAATTGACGATGAAAATAATCATCAGCTGCTGCCCTAATGATTTTCTGTCTTTTTTGCCTAAAAAAAGATTTCAAGCACTCATTGTTACCACTTAATCACATTCTCTTTCTCTTTCTTGACACTTTTTCTTTTCTTTTTCTTCTATGACCACTTCTCTCACTTACTCTGCTGCACTTGTTTCAGTGCTTCATTCAATATTTCATACCATAGCATGCAATCAATACTGGGATGTAAAGATCTCAGGACCGGATGTGATAAAACTGCAAATAAGCTTCTTTTTTTGAAAAATCTGACATGCATTTAGACAGCACTGACTAAACAGCATCATATTAAGTAGAAGCAACTGAACAAGTGTTTATTTCAATGTGAATTACCCATGTAGTGCTGGGTAATATGGCCATGAAATAAAATCTGGATATTTCCCACCTTGGGCTCGATCCATGATTTAATCATTTTTTGTTTACCTACATAATGCAGGATTGAAACATCATATTATTTTAGACATAGAATAATAAAACACCTGCAAGGCTGTCATCATTCTTTATGAGACACAGGTAATCCACACAGCTATGTGTAGCAGATGCTTCAACTAAGTAGAGTACACACATGAACTTTAATAATCAGTTTTGGAACAGACAGAGCAGAAAGGTCCACTCACTAATGGATCTGCTGTTGTTTGTGTTTCTTTACCAGACCTCAGCCTGATATCTGCAGACTGCTGCTGGTTGGCGTCAGCTACCTGGCAGGTAGAGACACACTGAACAATGTTGAGTCTGGAAATTGTCGACTCTCAGAAAAATTCAACTCCCCAACCAGAGATGATACTTTACCAAGAAACACAACGCACAGTTACAGTCTGTCCTCCTCATAGATACAACTGTTAAATTTACTATGAGACAGCGAGACACCTGAAGGCCCGACAGTCCCATAAACTGCAGCATGTCCACATGTAGTGTAAGGCAAGGATTATTTATTTGTGTCGCACATCGCAACAAGGAGGCAATTCAAAGTGCTTTACATAAACCATAAAATGCATGGAGACAAGATATAAAAGCAACACATGGCAAAATAAAAATACATTTAAATACGATTAAAAGTGTTGAATTGGAAATAAAATTAAGCTAAAATAGACAGATAAAAAGTTACAGTGCAGTGTGAGATATTAACCCTAAAATTTAGATATAATAAAAACAGAAAGGTCTTCAGTCTTTAGAAGAACTGAGAGTTGCAGCAGACCTGCTGTCTTCGGGGAGTTAGTGTAACTAATCAGGTCACAGTTTACAGGGCTGTCAGGACTCAAGATGACTCATGCAGCCAACTACCATCTACATAACTTTATGTGTATAATAACTAAACTATCATGATTTAGATATTTTGGATTTGTTACACAGCCCTACAGCTGAGTATCTAGAGATGTGAGCAGAGATGACTTCCAGAACTTCACCAAAGATGATACCTCACCAACAAACAATAAGCATAGATCAGTGTGTAGAGTTCCAATCTGTCCCTCTTGTAGACACAACCATTAAATTCACTATGAGGTAGTCAGAAACAGCGAGCCACCTGAGGGCACAACAGTTCCATAAACTGCAGCATGTCCACATGTAGTATAACCAATCACATCACAGTTTATGGGGCTGTCAGGACTCAAGATGACTCATGTAGCCAACTACTGTCTACATTACTTTTTGACTACAGCTGAGTGTCTAGAGGTGTGATTTGGCCAAACAGAGATGGACTTCCACTCACCTCCAGGCACAATAACTTCTTCAAATTCAAATCAAACAATATATAAATGTGTGTGTGTGTGTGTGTGTGTGTGTGGGGGGGGGGGGGTTAATGTCATAAATGGTCTGCTTATTTTACAGTGTACAATGTGATTGGTTTGTTAGGACAAGCTGACTGTGACTGTGATGATCAGCTGGTGTTTGGCGTGTGCATGACTCATCGTATGTACCCTCCCTCACCATAAAACTTCACTTCTGTACATATTTGACTGTGGTTTGTTTATCGCTCTGACAATATGATGTAAGAGCTGTGATTAGGTGCCATTTCAGCCGGCGGCATCATGTCAGCAGGGGTTTGGGAGACCTTTGGGTGCAGACTTGTGTATGCGTCTCCATAAAACATGCAGCACTGTAATTGGCTGAACAAAATAACCCCTCGGAAAATCAAAGCGTAGCCGTGCTCCCAGTGCTTCGCAACACAAATAAAACCTGTTTTTTTAATTTTATTTTATATTTTCCCGCGTCACTGTTTGTCTCATCTTTTATTCCGTCTTCTCCTCCTCCTCCTTCTTCGGTCTCTTAAAACACTGGCACGCAGCTCAGCCAAAACTAATCGTTTTTTATTCATGCTTTTAGCAGGCCAGCAGAAAGTATTGGATTCCTTTTAAAATGGAGCAGCAGGCACAGTTTAAAAACAGCATTATCCTTCCAACAACCTTCAATCAATTAGATTCCCTATTAAAAAAAAAAAAAACACCGCTAATGGGTCCTAAAGAGCTCTGGCACACACACACACACACACACACACACGCACACATTCACATAAATTGTCACTATTCTTTCTTGTAAGTCCACCTAAGTTTTTTAGTCATGGGCCAACAGCTACCACCTTAACACCTGGAAACACACACACACAGGCACACACACACACACACACACACATGCACAGTAGCTTGTTAGAGGGAGCAGGTGATGTCTGCGATGCTGTTAATACATCAGGGACCAGCTTGTCTGCTGCCCTTGATGTCTGTCCACTCTGATTCTCTGGGAGTCAGTCACACACCCCCATTGGCTGTGCGACCAAAAACAAACTCCCAATTAGAGCAGATAGTTAGAGGCTTGGCAGAATAAACAGCTGTTACAGTTTTGGGCAGTCAGCAGGACGGAGATGGAGCTCGCTGAGCGCTATCAGCGAACAGAACGGCTTACGAGCACTTCAGTCGCTTGTTTACGGGCATGAAAAGTGCCTGCGACTCTTTGAGAAGCGTGAACAAAGAATTTGCCGCCAACAACATTGCCACAGAAGTCTCATCTGAAGCAGAAAAAAAAATCATCACTTTCTAGGGTTGTAGCGCTTTGATGTCACCAAAAGGAAATGAATCAGGCTCCTCTACCTGTGTTTTATACTCAAATAAATATGATCTGTGTTTTGATGATTAGCAACAGATCCTCAGTGCTGACAGGTGTCTCTAAAATGTGACTAAAGTCCTGACTCACCGCTCTGTAAACTCTATGCAGCTCTCCGGAGAGGCTCCTCACTTCTTTTTCATCATCTTCCAACCGACCAATCGTCTTTTTTTCCCCTTCACCTCGCACACTCCTACACTCTGTTTTTCTGACAGATTAGATCTCTCTCTTCTTCATAGTTTAGATGGATTGCAAAGTTTCCCGGGCTATAAATCTATTAATATTCACTTTGGAGACCGAAGACGATTAATCGTACCCATAAAAGCGCCACACTGGGGACAGAACACTATCTAACACACACACACACACACACACACACACACATACACGGACAGTGTTTTAAGTGCCTGTGTGTTTGGGTGTAACTGCACGTGTATGTGCTGCATTCGTATGTGAGTATAATACTTCATATGATGGAATCCAGCTCTGTTCATACACACACTGTGTGACTGTAAGACTAATAAGGGTCACTAAAGTGCACCCACACACACTGATGTGGCTCTTTATCCAACCATAGATACATTTTCACTGTCTGATTTGGCATTGATTCCACATTAGGTATATTATAAAGCATTGTATGGTTTCACTTTTTTTTTCTTAATCCAATTTTCTTCTCCTAGAATTGTACATATAGTTGTACTAAATGACCCTAAAGTGGCATGTATGGTGGTGAGAAGGGCCACTCACAAACCTGTGTCCCTTACATTTTGTTAAGGACACACTATCAGAAATGATGCTCTCTCTCCATTCTCCTCTGTAGAGAACCGCATGTCACTGGCCCAATATGAAGGGCCGCTTTAAAGACTTTGGATTGGTTCTACAATCCAATGTTGCTTTTATTAAACTTTCTAATTGTTTCCACCCAGTTTGAACAAAAAAACCTGTGAGCGTCCACAGTCTCTATGAGTGAAGTGTTCAGAAACAGACCTGTGAGTCTGTCTGGTACATTTAGTTTTAAGGCTGTTTTTTGCAAGCCAACCCTAATCCATACCTAACCCTAACCCCTAACACCAACCGTAACCCCTAACACCAACCCTAATCACTGTTTTACAATGCCATGGGAATAGGATTTTAACAATCAAAAGGCCCATGCCTATGTTTCCAGCAGAGAGGTCAAGATATATAAAAATGAATTTCCTAAACCTAACCCTAACCCCTAACCCCAACCCCAACCCCAACCCAACCCTAATCCCCTAACCCTAACCATTAGTGTTATGACAGTAGCATTTGGGTTAGCGCCACCTTCTCGTTTAGTGTGGTAACTTCTGACAACAAAAATCTTAGAGGGAGGGAATCCCCAAACCAATCAGTGACATCATGGTAGCTACATCCACTATTTTTCAGCGTATGCATATACTTTTAAACTTCCTGCTGCTTTTACAGAGTTAAAGAGGATGTGAGGAGCTGATGTAATGTGACTGATGAATTAGGTGTCCACAGGGTCTTCATTGTGGTAGGGCTGGTCGTCCAGATGCAGAGGTTGATAATGGTTTGGGGGTAAGAAGGACCATTATCTTTCACTACCCAAAGTCTTGATATAGATGTGAGCTGCGACTGGGAAGCAATGTAGAGAACAGAGAATAGGAGGGGTGCAAGACAACTTGGGGAGGTTGAATACCAGGCAGGTAGCAACATTCTGGGATCACACTGTGGTGGAATAATGTCATCATTGTGTCCCCACAGGCTCTTTCAAGGGAGAGCTGTGCATGATCAAAGAGGTGTTGAGTTTCCTATACCTCTTCTGTATGTCAAAACACATCCATAATGCAATCACACTACAGTTGTTGCAATGTAATTTATTTATTAAGCTGCAGTAAGAACAAGGCCGTCGAGTGTGAGCCCTTCCTGGGAGGCATCTGGTCTGAAACAGTTAACCCACCACAGCACAAAGCTAAACCTTTTACCACATCAGGTCAAAACATATGAAGCTCCAATACTGCAATATGTAGCTCTGTGGGTGTGTCAGACATGAATTGGTTATGATTAAGGATAGTTGTCCTATCAAGGATAGCTGTCTAGAGTTCTGTGTGTGTGTCTGTGTGTGTGCGTTGGTTCGTCAGTGCATCCATGTGTGTGTGCAGAATGCAATATTTTTTGTCCACTGGCCAAATGGCTAGTGAATGCTCAAATTTTACCATTCAGTAGATTACCATTGTTTTATTTTGGGCTGGACATCCACCAGCCACTTCCACATTTTACCAGCATTTGGCTGATGGCTGGTGCTAATTTTGTACTGTGTGTGTGTGTGCGTGTGTGCGTGTGTGTGTGTGTGTGTCTGTGTGTCTGTGTCAAAGACGGTGAGTGATTTGGGATGTGGTGTTCCTAAGAGAAGAACTTTGTGCTTATCTGAGACACCACATGGCCTTTCTGTCGCCTCACCCTCTGTCAAAGCTGCCATGACCAGGGGGAGTGGTTAGAGAGAGAGAGGCTATGTTCACATTCACATACTAACATATGAATCATAGAAAGCATGACGTTAAATTGAGTATGTAGTGCATTACAACTGCATAGCATGTGAGAAAAGAAACATGATGATGGTGATGTTTCATGTTTCACAAGGATGTTTTCTTTCTTCAAAAGAATTAGGCACCAAGTCAGTGCTGGGTAATTTCTACAGTTTGTTAAAACTGTGCAGTTCATTGTGATTAACCCATGTGGTACAGTGTTTTACCTGGTTTCTCTAATTTAATCACAGAGGATATGACTAGTGGTGAAAAGTTCAGCTACATAATAAATAATGTTTTTTTGGAACTGGATGCACCTTGCACAGGTGTGAGCACTGAGGGAGGAGAGGCGACTGCAGCAAACTGGAAGTGGTTTAATACCAGAGATGAGGTGATGGAGCAAAGACCATCCATAACCTCACTATCTATCTCCTGAGCCATGACACCAACCCCTGCAGCTGTTGTCTCTCCTACATAATAGTTATTCAGCACTCCAACTATCTCTAAGAGGAAAGGTGCAATGAGTGGACAATGAGTGGAAGAAAGAGAAAGGAGAGTAGAGAGAGAGTGTGGATAGAAAGCAGAGCGGTGCAACATAATACCTCAGATGTTTATGGCATCTGACTTGTATACTGGAGACTGCTGTCTTGTATACCGGATCATATGACTACTTGAATGTATGCATTTTAGCACCTGTCAGCTCATGATTTTGGTTTTCCAGCCCTCAGCTTCACTTTTCACCCTCACCATTCAGTTTCTGATGCAGCAGGCAGATGTTTCAGCACAAAGATCCACTCTATGCTACCTGCCTTCCACCGAACTTCAGACAAAGTGAGAGACTTGCTGATGAACATAATGGAGCATTTAGCTCCAGAGTTGGTGGAGACCAAAACAGAGCTAAAAGGAGAATGAATGTTACAGAAAAACTACTACAAATTAATGCTGAAGGTGTTCTGCAGCTACTGAATGTTTAAAGAAGCAATTATTCAGCATATTAGCTGAAATGGAGATGAAGGTTTGAAGTTATTTCAATCTTCACCATACAGTTAGAAGTTATTATTTCAATGAAATCTTAATTTAGTCTTTTGTAACTGAACACTTCGGAAATAACCAAGAGGTTTCATTCCAAAATGGGGTAGAAACCCCTTAAATAGGTCATTTTGGAAGGCAAGGACCATGTATTTGTTGTTTAGGTTGGAGGTCTTGATTTTATATTATGATGGGGGTAGCTGTGGTCAGGAGGTAGAGCGGTTATGCACCAATGGAAAGACTGGCGGTTCAATTCCTGGCTCCTCCAGTCCACATGCAAGATACTCAAACCCAAATTGCTACCAATGGCTGTGCCAATGGCTGTGTTTGAATGTGTGACATGAGAGAAAAAGCGCTCTGAGTGGTAAAAAAAAAAAAAAAAAAAACCTAGAAAAGTGCTATAAGTACAGTCCATTTACCACTAATCTAAAATACAAACCAACAGAACATCATAAAATGTAAGTTAAATTATATGATTGGCAGGCACTATAATGTGGTTTCATTACCCCATGAAATGAAAGAACAAATTCTTATTTGAATCTGAAGTTAAAGATGTATAAGTGACATATATTGTTTGTTTGCTCTGGTTCAAATCACACACAGAAAAAAATTGAGGAAACCAAAAAGCAGCAGTAAAACCCATATGAGAACGTTCACACTGCTCATTAGTTAGTTGTGTTTGGGGCGGGAGCAAGAACATAAACTCAGGAAGAAGCTCCTGATGTCGTCTGGCTGAATGTAACTTGCTTTGTTGCGCTAGTCTAGGTCAGATCTTGATTTTCTCTCCGGCTAGCTGCTAGCTCATCCATATACAAAGTATGCAAAGCAAGACTGGCTACAGTATCCGTTCAGATCAACCTTGTAGTTGGGTCACATTGAGGTCAGATTATGTTCCTTCCGCTCCAGAATTTGTTTAGCGTCAGACCAAGACCACTTCTTTAAAGGGTCTCTACCTGAGTAAAATGTGTTCAGATCTGCCTAAATGAATCGCTCCTAGGGGGAAAACAAACTGATTCAACTGGACTCAAAGGCTCTCTGTTGATTAAGACACAGCCAGGTCATTTGATAGTAAAAGGAAGTTTATTTGGCTCCAGGCAGCCTCTGTTGTCACATCACTACATCAGTTCAACCGCAGGTAAAACTAAAGCTGGATCAGACAACATGACACATTATAGAAGTGTTAAATGGAAGAAAACACCAGCAAAACAGAAGAAAGGTGTTTAGCAGGAAAAAATGGAAAAGGTTTGTCAGCACCAGTAAAGGTAGAAAGTGCCAAAAAAACAGAGCTGATCACATGCTTGCAGAGAAATGAAAAGGTCGGAAGTAAGAAAAGCAATAGAATTCAGGCGAAAAAGGTCAAAATTATACAGACGGCGAAGAAAAGAAAGAAAAGAAGGCAACGGGTAACCAATGAAGTCCCACAGTATGAAGTGATGGTGTGTATGAGTGTGTGTGTCAGCATGTTTCCTGTTTAATGAGACTATGGCTCAGTGGAGTGAGGAGGACGTTGAGGCCGACTCCTTCGCCAGTCTCTACTTATTAAACAGACAGGGAAAGGAGGGGTAAGAGGGGAGACAGAGAAAGAGAAAGAGGAGAAAAGAAATGGCGAGATAAAGGAAGGGAATGAGGATAGGAGAGGAGGTAAATAAACAGTTTTGGTAACAAACTCCACATTGAACAGGCAATGTGCGCTACAATATTACTTCCACACGTGTTGTTAATAGGGCTGGGTATAGTTTAAAAAATGACGATACCAGTACCAATCCAAGTACCCTTAAAGTGATACCAATACTAATTGAGTGCTTCATTCAATACTAGAAGTATGCTTTTCATATCTGTCTTGGTACACAGTATGATCTAACACTCAGTCAGTGGAAATGTCTGACACCAGGGTTTCTAAGCTCTAACACATTATCGATCAATACATTGATGATGTTTTGTTAATTTTTGATCATTCTGAAGCTCACCTGTTTGATTTCCATAAGTATGTCAATGCCATTGATTCTAATTTAAGTCATTAAATTCATAAACTCACAGGATATTATTCATTTTTTGGACTTGACAGTTTCTAAGGGCTTGGACGGGCCATATCTCACACACACTATCCCATTTGGCCAATTACAATGTTTGAGGCACATTTGTGACAAAGGCACATTTGTAGACCAGGCCCAGTCTATGTTTAAGAGATTTTCGGATAGGGCATTTAGACCAGAGGTTATTTTTCAAGCAAGCACTTTATAGGTAAGGCCTATTGCCTCAGCTGTAAATGCTCCGCCCAGATGAAGTCCTCTGCGTTAGGTTGAAACATGTTGGCTTTTTAATATGTAGTAACCAGTTACAATAAAGGCTTTTTAATTTATCCGTTCCTCGCAATCACCGTTTTTTGGAGTGCCAGGATATATCTCTTTCTTGCCATAGACTGATCCCCCTTATCCAAGAGCACCCGATTACTGTGGATATACATCTACAACTAGAGCTACCAGCCATCTGTTCTTTATTAAATTAATCAGCTTAAATTATTGATATGATATGACTGACTGCCACTTGCAGTTGCACAGCAGAGTTATAGAGCAGAGGTTCTTCCCTCACAGACACACAAACCCAACAACAGATTAGCTTAATGTTGGCACGTTGTCAAGTTACTCACCGAATTAGTGTTAATTAGCAAACAGCTGATATGACCTGTCACCATTTAACGTTTCCCATTTTAGCATTTGGTCTAGCTAAATGTTTTGTACACTGATAGTCTATGTCAATGAGAGTCAGAGGTGAGTGAATCTGTGTATTTTGTCAACCAAGACATCAGAATTCATCAATATTTGGGTGAAAGTCTGGAGTTGTGCTGAGATGGAAAAACAGTGATGAAAGCGTAATCGTTTCATCAGCTTTGTTTTAGCCAATACAGATTATTAGAATCGATTTGGAACATCTCTAATATTAATCATTTGACAAACACTGGCAAACACTGCGGGATTGTCAAATATCATAAATGATCACCACTAGGGTTCCTTTCTGAAACTCAAGCAGAATATTACAGGAAAAAAGCCTTGCTAAGACAGAAAAAGGTCATTCCAGCAAGTTTCCCAAAATATCTTTACGTTGTGACAGAGGCCCTCTAGTGGCCGTATGAATTATGTCGGGTTTTCAAAATTGGAAGATGTTATTGTAGAGTAAAACCAACCGACACTGGATTTTTGGGGCTGATATATTAATCAAATATCAATATATTGGTTAATAATATCATATCTACAGAATATATAAATAAACACTTTTTTGTAATTATCCCTCAAATGTAATGATGGCATGATATTTTACAATTTAACAATAAACTTTATTGTATAAAATGACATCAGTGCACTAAAGCAGTAAACTTCTCTGGGAATTTAATTTAATAATTAGAATTAGCTTTAAATAAATAAATAAATAACAAACAAACATGCAAAACAAACAAAAAACAATGTGCCTATATGAAACTTATACACAATATATAATACATAAAGTGCTGCCTGTATAAGAATATATATTGGCACATATCGCACAATACATACCGGTACAGATATATCTGTAATAGGTCCGCTGGTATACTTTTATATGAATTTCAGTTATCTTTTAAACTGCAAATCTTTCAGTAAGTACAGCATATCAACGACTAACAAAAACATTTTAAGTCAATGATGGGGGAGCGAACATTTTTAAAGCTACCTTCTTATAAATATTCAGTGGAGAACTTTAAAGTTGCCCTAAAGGCAACGCCAAGAAAGGTCTTAGGGTCAAACTGTGAAATATCTGCTTTTCCAATAAAACACATGCTGATATTTGAAATATTGACCATGGTAGGAGAATCATTCTTCCTTTTTATATCTTCCTGATATATTATAGCGTATAATTTATCAGTGGATGATGGAAGGAGAAGAAAGGAAGAGAGGAGAGGAGACAGAGAATGAACGGGGGTGGGGGTTATAAACCAAAAGATCATTTTCATTAAAAAAAAAGCAACACTTACAACCTCATAAAGATGAGCCACATTTAATCATGCTCATTCCATAGCTCCTCTCTCTCTCTCTCTATCTCTCTCTCTGCCCTCTCTTCCCCCTTTCTCTCTCTCTTCTCTTGTGTTTCGGCAGACTAAAAGACTCAAACGTCCAGCAGGTCTTTTATGGCAAACACTCCTTTCTTCAACACCTATCCACTCTTTCACCTCATTCCCACTGTTTCTATCAACTCTCCATACATTTGTGTCTCATTCTGTCTTCCTCCCCTCATTTTCTGTCTCATCATTCCGCTCTCCCTCCGTCATTTTCATCTGCCTGTTCTCTCACCCACTCTCTTTCTCATTTCTGTCTGGCCCCCTTTTTTCTTTTTTTTTTATTAGAGGAGAGGATATGAGTCGGTGGTGATTCCTTGATTGCTCCAGCATATGTGAGTGGCCTATAAATCTATCATCACATGTCTCCCTCTCTCAGCACACACACACACACACACACACACACACACACAGTAGAATTTGGACAAAGCCTCAGAGGTAACCACATTTACCCACAGGGAGACAGAATGAGATGGAAAGGAGGGTGGGAAAGAAGAGGAGATGTGAATGTGGTTGTTGAGCGGTCCAATGACAAGAGAGTATGTTTGTTTAACCCTCCAAACACACACACACTCACACACACATGCCTCACGGGTCCTGTCAGACCACAGTGGTGGGCTTTGGAAGGAGTATTGGCTTTCACAACAAAGGTGAGGGGGGCACATCTGTCAATCAAAACAAGATCCCATTCAGGGGAGAAGGGGTACCAGAGGTGAAACACACACACACACACACACACACACACATACGAAAAAGACATTTTGAAAGCTGGTAATTCCAACAAGAAGATGAGTTTCATATCCTTGGATGCCTCACCGTGATTTATCTGTTAGTGAGACAATCTGCAAGACACACACAGCTGTTCCCTGTACAAATAAACTTGTTTAAAATGACAACCAAGCCCCATTACCACACAGCACTTTTATTAAAAAAAACACAAATGTGTAAATCTGTTTTGAAATTCTCAAAGATATCCAGTAGCTGTTTTGTGTGTGACTGATGTTTGCTTCATAGCCTCCGGCATAAAAACATTCTGAAAACCGGCTTTGCACAAAAATCCTGTTTGATGCTGGTTCTGTTTTGAACAAAAGGGAGAATTGTTTCATTCTGGGAAGTAGTTAATGTTTACAGGCTGTTCATTTAGAAAATATTCAGGCTTTTGAAGGTGGATTTTTAGACAATGAGTTCCCACTACGCTACTAGTTTTCATGAGATAAGTTAGAGCACTTTTTTGAGTATGATGCAGATTTGGGGTTTTTATTGGATCCAGTAACAGAAACATGTAACTGGAGTTCTCAAAACTAAACATTAAAATAGGTTCTGATTCAGCAGGATAACTTTATATCCAAGTTAGAAAAATAACAGGTAAACATAGAGGAAGTCTGCTTTCTGGTGTTCTAGGTTTAGGCAACGAGACAGGCTTTGTTAATGACAAAGAAACATTATTGACATTGTCTACTGAGTTAAATTCACATGCTTCCCACACCAACTCCCAATCCTTCGGCCTACTGTGTGATCAGACAGAATGCATGATTATATACACAGTTCATTCAAAGATACGAGTAGAAGAGAATTTGCCCAATTGACCCGTTATGGTATTGCCGCCTGTCGCACCTGCTCCGGTGCCCAATGGTCGGCTAGCTGCAGGGTCATCAGCCAGGTACCACCGATCTTTAACATTTCTCTCCGTTAAACCTGGAACATCTCCTTGTGGCGGAGCAGTGGCAGAGACCTCCTCCTGTCACCAACTGTAGCACACTTAGCTTTCGGCCTCTTCAGCTAAGTCTTTGAAGGCCTTCTGTTGATTTGCTCCCGTTACTCCCATGTCCCTCATTAGGCGATCAGCTGTAGTCCTGACAAAGCCCTCACATCCCACTTTCACCAGATAGGTGGTGGTTCTCTAGCCTGCCTCCTTGCACAAAGCTAATGTGAAGAACAGTGTTGCCACCTTTATGACTTTATTGCTAGATTTGACAACATTTCAGGATCTTTAGCAGCTAGCAATATATCTAGCAACTTTTTGGAAAGACCTTAAAGACTGTGTAAA
>NC_070583.1:8215902-8270902 GCF_027409825.1 Scomber japonicus
AGTGTGCCGCTGCCTGCCTGAGCAGAGCAGGTTGCATTGCAAAGAGTTAGGCAGATGTTAAAACTAAATGAAGATGTCCTATCTCATTTCCCCCTGCTTCTCAACTCCTCCGCTCAGATCAGATCCGTGTGACCCATTCGCTGCTTTCCTCTCCTCCCCCTCTCTCTCTTTTGGTTATGTCCAATTCTTTTACTTCCTCGCCCCAGCATAAACTCTGCCGTGCACGACTGACTTTTATACGACAGCACCATTTCCCGCAGAGACCGAAGAACACACAAAGCAGTTAAAGTGTCAGGGGACATCAGTCTACCTTTGCGGTTACCTCGACAAACAAAAAAACCCACCCACACACACATAAATCTGTTTCTCTACATCCAGACCTTGCATTTTTTTTAATAAGCGATAGGTTCATCTATCAACCAAACACTGTGTGGTTTCTGGCAGGGCTTTGATATGCTGTCGCTGAGTGATTATTTCACTTTGAAAGAATTTTGTATTTTTTTATTAAAGGGAACAATACCGTGGTGACTTGTAAATTTGGGTCTGAATGAGTCCTGGTGTTAATGTGCTGCCAGAGATCATCATACAGTCAATGACAGCTTCAATTTCACTGAATAAAGACTCTAAACTTTTGAATGTTATTTCATGCACTTTAAGGCTGCTATATTTCTACTGCACAACAAGCTGAAGTGTACTAGATAAACAAGATAGGCTAGTTAGGGTTTGCCAAGACTAATATTACTCCAATTTGAGCATTTTTACATTGATGGTTTGTCAGAAGAAATTTTTAATTTTAGTTTTTCCTTTACTTTGAAGACAGAGATTGGTCTGGTATACTACCACACCCTCCTTATCTCCACACCTCCACCCCACACCCAAATCACAGTCTTCAGACAGGCTGTTGCAAGGTCTAGATGAAAAACAACCATATTTTCATTGGCTTCTCTCAGAAAACGTTTTTTTTTTTTTTTTTTGCACTGTCTGAATGAAAAACAGCACGTCCAAGTGAAATAGAAACAAGTCTGGATGAAATACATCCAGCGATTATTGTGCTCTTTATCATGAAGGCTCCTGGATTCTGGTTCATTTGGTCCAAAGAGCTTTGCCTGCACAAATTCATCATTTTTTTGGATAAACATTTCGCTTTTGGTTACATCTGATTTTCATGCGTATCACAGTCACAGTCATTTGAAAATCGCTGTGTTAGCCTGGAGAGGATGTAGACAGCCATCTGCCTCCTCTGATACACTTTGGGCCAGATTCATATGATTCATGACTGAACCTCCTAGAAATATGCATACACATTATTTTTGTCATATTTATAAAGCTGTGCTTATGCATTGATCTGTTTTTGTAAATCTCAATTATTGTGGAACCAAGCACTCCTGAACACACCTCATTTCCACTCCCACTATTAGCCATAAATTGATGGAGGCACCTTCACCTTTTATTTATTTTTTACACCTTCTCATATCACAGCAGCTGGCTCTATAAAAACATGTGTTCATCTGGTCTGAAAGATGCTTGAGGTGAACACATTGTCACCTCACATTTCATTTTTATAAATCTCCACATTAACATTAAAGAAACCTATTCATCTTGTTTAGTTATATTCATGTTGTGCAAAAGTTTTTGTCATCCAAGTACGCACAAAGTCAAGTGTGTAATCAATACATGCTTGCATCTGTTGTTGAAATATAATATATAAATGCTCCCCAGATCCCTGCAGATCCTTCCACACCAGCAAGATGACACTACCAAACAGACAAGGTTGAGAACGGCCCTGGAGCCCTGCATAGAGTAGACCTGTAGAGTACAGTAGTGTGCACTATTATAGTACAACATGCACTAAGGTGTGTCCTGCAGTATAAGTTAAAGGATCAGTGTTTAAGATTTAGTGACATCTAGTGGTGAGGTTGCAGATTGCAACCAACCGAATCCCCTCCCCCCGTCCAAGCATGTAAGAGAACTTACATGCTTGGAATCACCTTCTTTAGAACCAGTGTTTGGTTTGTCAGTTCTGGGCTACTGTAGAAACATGGCGATGGCACATAACGGATTTCATGGAAGGTGACTACTCCTCATGTAGATATTAGTGGTGGGGGAAAAATCGATACAGCATAGTATTGCAATATTTTGCGTGGCAATGTTGTATCGATACACGAACGCCAAGTATCAATCTTTTCTTATATAAATTACAAATGAAAATTTAAGTTTTTGGTACCAGAATAATAAAATCAATTGCTTTTTCAGTCCACTAGATGGCTCTAGTTTGTTTTCTGGTGATGTCAGCAGACGTGACAGTCAGTGTGGAGGAAGTTTTCCTTTGGGGACCTAATTTGTAATTGAAAAAAGGTAATCAATTGCAAAATCACAGCCTATCACAATATATCTAAAATCGCAAGAATATCGTATCGTGACACAATTACTGTGATAATTTCGTATCGTGGAACCTCTGGTGATTCCCACCCCTAGTAGATATAAAGGGCTCATTCTAAAGTAACAAAGATACAACAATTCTTATATTCAGGTGATGGTACCTATTTAGAACATACTTATGAATATTATATTCCATTTCTACCAAGTTGGTTCCACTAGAAATGCCACTAAATTCTACATACTTCAGCTTTAATCCTGCAGCCCAGTGTCGAGGGATCCTGTATCAAAAACTTTACTTCAGTCTGCTGTGGGACAAATTGGAAACTGCAGGGTGCATACAGTACACAATGCCACATTTCAAAGAGCATAGTAGACCTGGTTATTAGTGTGGCTACTGCATATTTTTGATTGACTAATCTGACCACGCCAACCAGTAGCAGTTACTAAAGCAACAATAGCAGCCTCATCAACTTTTCTCCCTAAATCTCAGAAAATTGTACCTTTTGGTGAGCCTGGAACAAAAAATACAATTGGGTTGTTCAGACCTGTATGTGGATAATGACTCATTATTGATTTTGACTGTGACAAAGATATTATGTGAAAATTGCTTTATCGGAGTCAAATTATGGGTGAGCAAAGCAAGTTTCAAAAGAACTACCTCATAACAGGAAGCAAAGGTTATTACAACCTTTTTATCCCAAGCACCTCAAAGAACCATTAGTGCATCCGTTCATGGCTTGAGTGGCCTCTTGCGGAACCAGCTGCTGCCATAACAATGTTAGGGGTGTTCACCTTTTCGTCGACCCTCAATGCCATGTTATGTAACTTCTAACAGCACCCACACTCATTTGCACAACTTTAAGTTTTCTTCCAACTTCTGAAAATCGCTAATCACACAGACCAATGATCATTTAACTAAAACACTTGCATCTAGCCTGCATGACATTCAGTTTCTGTGTTTAGATGCATCCCTGACCGTGAATGTGTATGTGTGTGTTGGATGTTAAATGAACCCCGTGGGTGTGCTTCGGCGTAGGTAACACTCCATTACTTGTCGATTTCCTCTGCATGGCTGGCCTGAGCATTTTACTCACAGCATAATGCACTAATTACTGCTGTAAACACACAAAGACAAACACTCATAACCATTTACCTTGCTAATTTCACTGAGCCACAGTCCTCCTGTCTCGCTCCTTCTGCTCTCTGTCTGAGTTCATTCAAGTCATCACTCTTGTCTTGACTGCGCGAGGAGACGTAATTTGTTTGTTCCCCCCCCGAACAGCAAAAAAAGATGACCACATTCAACCAGCCTCAAAAGGGAGTGGGTGGGAAAGGAGAGGGTGTGGGGGGGGGGCAATTTCATCTTCATCACTGAATGGATGTGATTACATCTGTGGGCAGAGTGGCGGGGGCGGAGGAGGGAAGGAGGCAGAAGGTGACAGTAAGTGAAATAAGAGGTGGAAAGATAATGACAAGCGGAAAGACTGAAGTAGAAAAGAGCAGATGAGGTCTCTCGACTCTTTTTTGTTCTTCATTTGGGTCACTGCTCTGATTGCTGAAGACGAAATGAGCAGCAGTGTGACTTTTCTTAGTATTGTTGAAGCAGGCTGATAAGGAACATTAGACAAAATGGCATAGTTGGGTGGTCATGTCGTGTAGAGCTCAATAGCCAGAGCATGATTTGATTCCAACTGTGGCGAGCCATTAAAAAAGTTTAGGTCCTGTGGATTACAAGTTAAGATGAAAAAGTAATGTTCCAAATCAGTCTTATTTAATCTTTAATATCAGCTACACTGTTATACTGTCACATACTGTTTGTCTTGCACTATTTCATGTGTGTACATTGCTAATGTTGCATAGTATGCCCTTTGTTATAAACAAGCATCTTTATTTTTAACATGTAGTTTTAAGCACAAATTCATAGAACTACATCAAACTTTTAAAAGAGCAATATGTAATATATTAACTGTACATGTACATGATAAATTCAAACACTGGCTTCTTTGATTATAATACTACAGAAAGTATGTTCTCCTTTGAAATACCGTTGTGGAACATCTGTTTTGTTTTGGCTTGTGTGATTCGGCCCATTCAACCTGATCCTGGTGCTGGCTCGTACATATGTTCCACCACCACGAAATGCAGGGTCGTGGTCATTTCCTGTTCAGGTTGACACCCATTTCGACACCACAGGTCGCTATATATGAAACATTGGCATCCATACACAGTGTGCTGCAGCCAGCTCTAAAAACCAATTGAAAGCTTTGGTTCTGGGGAGGAGAGGATGAGGGGAGACAACTCTCCTATATTTTGAATTTGGACTACAGTACCCATTTTAAACATTTGCTGTCACTGTTACGTATTTCTTCTTTCAGTTAGCTTTTAGAACTATGTGAGAAAAGGCACATTTAGTTGTGTCCTGCAGATCACATTTAAAACTTTACTTAATGCAAAGTACTGTACTGTAAGTTAGGGGTGTCCTGATACAACTTTTTCACTTCCGATACAATACCAATATTGCAGCCTTGGGTATTGGCCGATACCGATATTGATCCGATACCAATATCAGCATGAATCATACATACTTTTATTACTTATTTTGTAGCGTGGGATGTTAGAAAAGGCTTGATCAAGTGATATTACTCAAACAAACGAACAATAGTCAACAACAGTAGGTATGAGAAAACTGACCCGACATTACTCACCACAGACAGGGGCTGGTCATCAAGCACAATAAACTAGCCTATCTTTTCTGTTATTGCTAATGCCTTTTTGCCGTCCCGTGGGAGTTTATCATGCTTTGCAAATGTTTCGGACAGCGTTGGTTGTTTGAGGTCTTGCAAAAAATCCTCATGCTGTTTCTTGGGATGCTGCATCAAATGCGCGATGAGGTTGGTCGTATTAAACAGTTAGCACACGCTCACGCTGTTGTTGTGATCATGCAGGCTCTGCATGCTGGATCCGGGTGCTGCTGGATAGAAGAGCTGGAGTGGATTACTGAAATGGACTGCTTGTATTAGAGTACTAATATCGGAGATTTTAGATCCAGTCCGATATCAATATTGGATTGGGACACCCCTACTGTAAGTCATTGAAGTTTACACAGTTGATTCTATCAAAGTTCACATTTGTTTGTTTGTTCATACCATACGTTATGGCAAACTGCCCCTTTGACTTGTCCCAAGTCAAAATCTAAAGTCCAAGTCTCACTTTAAAGTAAGGATCTTAAGGATCTTTGGTGCCACCTATGGTGATAAGCAGTATTGCAGGTATGTTTTTTGACCTCACTTGCCAGAGATCCAAGCAGTCAGTTGGCAGTTGGTACAGGGCTGTGCCTCCATAACAATTCGGGGCTATGCTAGTGTAACCCATGTAGAAGCCTCTCTGCCGTTACTCTGCGATGTGTTGTGCGAAAATGAACCAGGGAGACGAGGTGGAGGGCTCTGACAATGTTTTACTCGGCCTGTCACAAAGCAAACATACAGGAGAAACTTGAGTGCTGTACACAAGGAGGCTGCCGACACTTCTGCAGACATGTTCCAGCAGTCTTTTGTTCTATATATGCACATTTACTCTCTTACTCACATAAAATAATAATAGTTTCAAACAATTAGAAAATAATAAATAAAATAGAAAAATATCTTTCTCAAAATATTATATTACATTACCTGAAGTAACTTAAATTAACCTCAGAAAACCCTCATTCATTCATTTCACATGTAAACAACATTCCCACAGATTAACCAGTGGACAGATAATAAACATATACCATCTCCATACCTGTCACAAAGCAAACATACAGGAGAAACTTGAGTGCTGTACACAAGGAGGCCGACACTTCTACCGGGGAGAAAGAAAAGAGTCACATGCTAAACAAAACAAAAAAATGCCGCGAATCTGCTCTCAGCTACTGAAGCGTGTAGCGTAAACATTAGCACATGCTAACGCTAATTAGCGATATGTAAATACTGCTTTGGAGTCACATTTTACACATACACAAGGCAATTAACCACTGAAAAACACTCCCAGCAACATCCCGACATGAACCACACTGACCATGTTAAACATCAGTTTCATGAAATAATGTTTTTCTACTTTTAGTGTGAGAGTGGCTTCCACACACCCGACCTGCAGACATGTTCCAGCAGTCTTTGACTGAAACACGCAGGCGCAGACTGAAACCTCCCCATCGGAGCCCCCCCCCCACACGTACACACACACAGAGCTCCCCAACACAGACAGGCAGAGGAAGAATAACCCAAACCAACCCCAAAAAATGTAGGAAATGAAATAATAAATGAATATTTTGGTGAAATTATTAAAGTAATATATGCAACTGTTACACTAGCAGACACCGGACAAAACAGAAGGCTGCTTTACACAAGTTAGCTGAAGAGTGAATTTGTTACATTAGCTCCGCCTACCCTTTCTGGCAGACCAACCACTGCTGGGTGATGGAAAACACATCACTAACTGTGAACTGCTTGTGATTTTCCCCTGAAATGTCACCACCAATACCCAGTTTGTGGTATTGCAAATACTTGTCTAAAAACTTTTTTCTCTAAAAAGTCCCAATTTAATTTCATGGCAATCCATCCAATAGTTGAGACATTTAACTAAAAATGAAAAATGTTGACTTCACAATGGTGCTAGAAAAGGTCTGGGGAGTCAGCAGGACCCGTCCTGTATGGGCTATGGCTGACTATAAAATTTCATGGTAATTCATTGTTTAGTTGTATCCATAGCTGCTAGGGTTGCTAAAAAATGAATGCAGCAGGCTGGCAAGGGCTGTTAAGTCTTATAATTGATTGTCTCATTTGTTTAGTTATTTACCTGATGTCCCTGAATCAATGTGGTAATGATTTAGGAATGTAAAAACGCTACACATAGCACCTTTTTATAAAAGGGAACTGAGAAGAAAGAGTGTCAGAAACTAAAAGGTGACAAGAAGAAATACAAGGGAATCTGGAGATTAATTTCGAGGTCTTGGACAGGTAGTAAATGAAGGGAAAGGAGCGGGCAGCTTGGTTGATAAATAGAGAGTGGATGAGAAAGAAAAACTGGGAAAGCAGATGTTTAAATGAAAGTGATAGAGAGGAGGACTATTGTAGGTTGCCAACACACTCACACACACACACAGTATATGTACTCAGCCTGTTTCAGTTACATGGTATTAATATGGGATCTGCCAAGGCAACAACACTGATTCATTTCTACTGCTGAGGGACACACAGGGTTTTCAGAGTGGCCCTGAACACCACCAACAAAGACATGTTCAATGACACACCTCAGAAGCTCCACCTGAGTTCAGCCTCAGAGGGCAATCCAACTGTCACCACTAAACTTGAACCAAGGCTGTATACAAACAGGACTGAGGCCATGTTGTGTTATCATACCAAAAATAGTGAGGAAACTATGTTGGCCTCAGATGAAGTGCCGGATTGGTTCCATTTGACGCCATTGGCTCATCCCGTCCCTTTTCCTCCAACACAAATACAAACAAAGCAAACGTGGCGTGGTGCGCCAACGAATTGAAAATGTAATGACATTCACACAGTAGGCTTTATTTTAATGCACTTTATACAGTCTGACCTGCGTGTGGAAATGAATGAATTTCATACTGCGGTGCAGGTCAAACATGAAACAGAATAAGCAATAAGAAAATGTCGTCCACCTGTAGCTCTGTAAGCACATTCACCATACATATTCAAAGCCACGGTGGGAAACTCAACACGGAGCGCAGCGTGATACAGCACACACACTGGTGATACTGTGAAACCATGCTTCTTTCACTGTGTGTTTTGTAGGCAGTTTGTCATTTGATGTGTGGAGTGCTTTCATTAGACCTTTTAAAATGGAGTCTGGCTATAGATGACATTTTTATATAAACAACCACATATTAAAGAAAATGTTCTCTAGTGATCCGCTGATTAACTTTACATTATATGTGCTCACAGGAATTCATTGACACATCTGCAACATATGCAGAACATTTGCCTATAATCTGACCATAAGAACTGCTGCATTTACATATATTTTAATACTAATACTTAATAACTACACAGAGATTCAGCATAGCAAACCTTAAACACATGGAAACTATCAATACCAACAATTCATGCTCATCACAAACCGAATCTGGACAGCAGCAGCACAGCAGTGAAGCTAAACCACCAACAGCAAAGCATCCTCATAATGAGTTTTCCAGGCATTGCCAAACAAGCACAGCCGGTACTGAGCCGTACCATGCATTGTACTAACTTTAAATGAAAGCAGAAGCAGCGCAGCAGCAGAACGGTGAGTCAAAATCTAGTGAGCAGGTTCCTGACAGAGCGGCCGTGGTCTGGCAGCAATAACACAGGAAAACTTAACTGTTAGAGTCGACCTCAGACCAGGATTATTTAGTCCTTTATAAAGTCGCAGACTGTGACGGGACAGCAGGAAAGTGATAATCCAAATAAACAGTGATAGTGTCAGATTATATGTTCACACTTACACCTGCAAAAATATAATTGGTTGTTAGTGGCCACCCAACTGTGAATGAACCAATGATTGTGAAGCAGATTAGAAACACCTGATGCCAATCATAATAAGAAAGTGCCTGAAAGCAAATATAGACGCCTCACATGTTATGATAAGATATTTTGATATAAATTTCAGACTTGGACAAAATAATAGAAACCCATTTTCTTGCAGTTAGTCTATCCTGAAATTGCTGTTATTTTGTCCACCCCCCTTATAAGTGATGTAAACTGATGCTCTCTACATCTATAATTATGATTTTTCTTTTAACCTTCCACAGGGCAGATAAACAGTGCAGATTTGTTCTTTTAGCTCTACTTTAATTCAATTCCCTTATTCAAACATGTGCACGCACAACCTGGCGAGCTGTCGGCTATTTGAGTTTAAACAGCTTATCGAGTTTCCTCCTTAAACACAAAACAGCCAGACTAGTTCCTCTCGGCAGGGATGTGATAAGGAGATGTGAGGACGGAGGAAGTGTTTTTACGTTAACAGGACATCGTCTCACGCTGCAGCAAATCTAACATGATGTGTAGTAATAATGCTTTTACCTGCTTTTTGGCAGATTTTCTGGCTTTATTTGACAGCTGACAGTAGAGAGATTACAGCTAATGATGTCCCCAGCTGGACATGAAACAGGGACATGGTTGGAATCTGACCCTTAAGCCAATAGGACGCCCAATTTAAACGGAAACACATGACGCCTGGTAACTACTGATGTTCTGTGGTGTCAGGCCTTCACACAGTGTGACTGGTACTAACAATACCAACAGATCATTGAATGAGTCTATTACTGATAGAACAAAACGTATGTGAGGGAACAATAGACACAGCTGTATGCACTCTAAATAAATTCTATAATTGGTTTATAAAAGGTTTAAAGTAAAAGGTGCAAAGATACAGAAAGGCTGATATTATAGGGACTAATCATAACTGACTGTGTAACTGTGCAGAAATCCCTCAAAAACAGATTTATTCTGAAGTGGCACATCCTGTTAACAGGGATTTGAGAGAATGTGTCACATTCACCAATTTTCTTGTAATGTGAGTTGAGCTATTTGTCAACCTTAATGAACTGAGACCAACAGTGAGTTGTCTGCGGTTCAGGTGAGACCTGCATCAACTTGTTTCTTGTTCAACTGCAACCAAAGACATTCAGTGTTGCTTAGTGATAAATAATTCCCCCAAAAACCTAAAAGTAAATACTTTCTCCAGTAAAAACGGTGCCGTGACAAATTGACACTAAATATGTTCCGAAAATCAACAAAAATAATAATTTAACTTTTGTTTTTAAACTGCAAAATAAATATTCTGAACATATCAGTGAGATGAGCATCATAGCAATTTCATTTTTAATAAGTTTTAGATGCTGCTGACATATTTTGGCACAAAGCTTCTACATTTATGATAATTTACTCACCACTGCTTCAGGGGGAAGATCTTCTCTTCTAACACCTGACAGTGTAACATTGCCTACAGTATAAAGAAATACTGTCATCCATCTCTATGACCGTCACATTAATATGACCACCTCACATTTCAGTCATGGTCAGCCTTTGACTCTGTGACAAAGAGTATGTCAACAGCTGTAATATTGTAATATATTCTGGGGTTTTCTTTTGTTCTCTCTAATATATAATATAGTACCAAATGTAAAGAAATCAGTTGAATTCTGGACAGCATTTGGAGTTTTGTGGTGTGAAAGTGTTTTTATGACTGGTTGACATTTTTGTGAATAAATGAAGCAGAACTTGAAGGGATTGGTTATGGATCAGTTAAATTGATATAGGAGGCATCGTCATGTTGAAATGAGCATTTGTGCAGTTAAGAGTGTTTGTTGAATCTGACTGAGTTTTACCAACAAACAATACGGACAACAGTAATAGAAGTTTATGTTGCATTCAAGGCAACTTAGAAGTAAAAAAGTTCATCCTCCCACTTGAAATAGATTGATGAAATGGATTTGTTGAACTTGGAGCTCCAACTGGGAAAGTCGGCCAATTTCATGCACACCGATTTCACAGAGAAGCAGATGCTCTGATGTCACTCAGTATGGCAGCATCAAACAACAGCAGGTTTTGAATAGTGAACAGAACTTCCTGTGAACATCCAGTATTTTTAGCCAGATGCTGGTTGGTTTGTACGAACATCTTAGCTGAAGATCAAAATGAACCACCAACACTGAAATGACTTTATTGTGACTTCATTAGGATTAAACATGCATTCTGACTGTAACTTCTTCAGGTTCACTCAGCAAAAGTCTATGAGCACTCACATGTGTGATAAGTGCATATAAGTCACATGACTAATTATCATAGTTGTTTCAAAGATGTTTCAAAGTTATAACAATAATATTACAGGAAATGCATTTTTCAAAAAACATGGCATGGTTAACATTACAGAGTTACAAGCATTACATCATTTTACATAACTTTAACTTCATTAGAGAACTAACTCCTTTATAGCCTCCAACTGAACTAAGGGGACAACAGCTGTCCTTCTACACCACTAAATGGGAGGGTGAGTGCCAGGAGACCTAGTAGCATCATCTCGCCTCACCGGCCCACATTACCTGTGGAGAGATATAACTTCATCTTTTCATATGATAGAAAATAACTAAAAATCTAGGGGGCATAAAATAACGCCCTCTTGGAATTGGGTCACACTCTTTCAATGCCCATAAATATAAGGGAAATAGTAAAGACATTTTTTCTCCTCATAGTGTTCATACTTGTACTTAATGTGTGTAGACCACACAAAGCTCAATCTCAAACTGAGAGCGTTACTGACAGTAGAAATGGAAAAATGTTCTTAGCCATAGCTAGGCACTACAAGGAGAACAAATTAAAACTGTGATAATTAGTCATGTGACACATATGTACTTATGACACATGTGAGCACATGTAATCATGGTAAAAATGAATATGTTGCCTGCCATATGATAACGAGTTTCTTTGTGGTGAGCCATGATGATGATGAGTCATGAGTCGTTGAATGCTTCAAGCTCAGAGTTTTTGACCTACTACTTTATTTGTTGTTTTAAACAGTGTTACAGTTTGAGGAACTTCATCCTTTAAATCATAAAAGCCAGAGGAGACCTACCAACTCTGCAAGAGGACACACACACACACCTCACATGGATGATAGTCCTGTCCTGCAGTTCCAGGTAAGTCAAAGCAGTCCAACAAACATCCTTATATCAAACTTTACACCACATGGCTCCACACGTATCCTTCCAGCCTACAATCTTCTCTTGTCTGTGTTTTATTTCTTTCAGTACAAGTAAAGAAAATATCAGCAAGTCCAAAAAAGAACAAAATAAAAATATATGTATTTGCCTAACAAAGACCAGACTGGTTTAACCCTATTCAGAGTGTATAGTAGAGCTGTAGACCATGAAGTACACAGTGAGGCAACACAGCTCATACTGATGAAGAGAACAGAGCCACTATGAATAAAAACCATTTGAGCAAACCTTTACTTCAGACTCACAGGATACCACTTACCACACTTTTTCTAGGGATTGTTATTATCAAAGGGCAAGAATACATATACTCACACGCACTTTGTTCAGAGCTTTTACTGTCAAGTAGTATCATCTCAGCACCACGCTGCTAAACACATACAATAGACGTGCAATCACAGCACGGGAGGAGTGCCCTTGTCGCTTTGGCAATCCCAGTCTGCAGCTGCTGTGTTTAATCCGTGTGACGCTTTCTGCATATTTGAATGCAAACACGAGCAGGAAAGGCCGGGGGTCTGTTTGGCCTCCGAAAACTCTTAAATGGTAATCGAATCTGGGTGTCGGTGTGACCGAATTCCACTTGACACGCCGCCCTCCTCTTCAATCTTTTAATTCTAATTCTCCCTCCATCTCTTTCCTTGATCCATCTGATGACTCCGGCAATCTGTGTGTCATGTAAAATTAAGTGGATGTGAAGATGCAGAAGGGAAAAGGGGGTGTGGGGGGGTGAAATGGAAAGTGTGGTAGAAATGATAAGTGATGTGATAGCGTGCCCGGCAGTTAGGGTCTATGACACATGGTGGAAGTGACAAGGCAGTGACAAGGTTCCTCTGATCAGAGCTGCAGACATGACAGAGCAAGAGTTTTAGGCTGGGGGGCAAACTCAGCCTGGTGGTCTCCATTTTTGATTTTGTCACACACACACACACACACACACACACACACACACACTTAGGAAAACCCCTTTGGTTGAGCAGCTCTTCAACAACCACTGCCGCTTCCCTTTCTCCCCTCCTCCCTCCTTTCCTCTACAAGCTTACAGTTTTTTTGTTTAACAAGCAAACACTTTGAATGCAAAATGAAACTCTGAAGCGTGTGGTATCCTATAAACACACACACACACACACTCTGGCACGCATAGGAACACACATCAGAAAAAGCAATTCTTTACACACACATCAAATCCTCTCGGAGCTGAGGTCTTTCCCTCAGTGATAAATGTCAGCCTCCCTCCTCCTGAACAGATATCGATGGTTATTTGGGCTTATTTCTCCAATCTGTTGTTCACCTCAGAGCGGAGATGGAATCCATTTCTGCCTGGTTGGCAGCGAGGGTGACTGTAGGACAAGGTAATTTGGCTGGCTGGCACCCCGTAGTATCTCTCTCTGTCTGAGCTGCTGAGCTATCTCAGCCCCTATTTTCAAAGTTGACCTCGAACAAACAAGTGCGGCAGACGCACACACAAAAACCCCTGGGCTCCCTGCTCTCTCTGAGACACACAAACTGGTCCTCAGCTGAAATGAAACAAAGTTTAAACACCCTGAGCGGTTGTTAAGTTTGATCTGGCTTCGGCAAACAATCTCCTGAGGATGTAAAATAAAAAAAAAAAGAGAGAAGACACATAATACAAACTTTTTATTTTTTCTGTTGCTTTAGTTTACATCTTATATCTCATATATAAATCTGTCAGATTTCAACAGTAATTCAAACACTGAACATTTCATCTCTTCAATAAATGAGTGTCCTGCGATATTGTTTGCAGTCCTCAGGACAAAGATTTGAAGAAATGTAGTGTCAATAGTGTGTTGAGGAGTGTAGTGTCCAAACGAGGATCCGCCCATGGAAATAGGACAGATCCGATTGGCCGACGAGTAAACATAAATCTAATTTCAGACCAAGAGGATGTCCAGGATAGTCTAAATCCAAAATGAAACCAGTTTTGGACTCTACAGATGTGTCAATCAATGTGAGGAAGATTGTCAGGATAAATCTCTAATCTAAATTAAATACATGTTTTATCTGTAGTGGCTTCAAAGACTCAAAATTCAAGGATCCCAAGCCTTCAGACAATAAAATAAGCCTGTAACTGACGTATGGATAACATTATGAATGTGTCAGGGACTGGGAATACTATGTCAGAGTATACTGCAATTGGTCACATCGGGATGATATTGTTTAAATACAAGAAATTCTGTGGCAAAGGTGAAAGCTGTAGCAAATATTAAAACTCATTTAAACACGTCAGTATCCAGGCTAGTCAAGCAACACGATCACTAAAGAGTAAAAACAATCCTAAAAGTTAGAAAGTACCTAAAATACATTAAAACAATAAATCAAAGTAATATTGTGGCTAATCACAGTAGTTATTGGTGCTGTAAACATTTTTAGGTCGTTTTGGAGATCTGCACAATATGCAGTTTGGCAGAGGAAGAACAAAAGTGCATTTGGGAAAAGAAAAAGAAGGAGAGGAATGTCTTCCTGAGATGCAACATACAAGAATTTTTGGAACGAATCTTAAAGACTTCTATAGAAGCACCGTGGCTATTTCTGTTCAATTGTGTTCTTTGTTTTAACCTCTAAAGTGGAAAAGCAGATTTCCTGAAAGTTGCTGCTTGGAGGTGTAATGCATTCCAACTTTCTGTCTGCGGTGGACTGATTCCAAACTTAAGCTCCCAGACTAGTAAGGCACTTTTTTGATCTGAAGGCATATGGAATGGTGATTTTAGGGAGTGTGGGCAGTGGCAGCAGCAGCGGCGCACCGAAAAAAATGAAATAACATTGAGAGAATGAACAAGGAGAGTCAGAGGACAATTAGACTGCTCTCTGTACCGTTAGGCTGAGGAATTACTTGATCAAGTGACGGTGGGGGGGGATTGGTGATTTAAATGAGTGGAGATTTTCCCCCCTGCTAACTTTACTTTGGTATAATCCATCAGTCTCATTGTGTCATGCTTAAAGTTGACTGAACAAATTACATTATGATGCCTTCAGGAAATACTAGTCAGGATTTTCTTTTATCTCTAAGTAGCCAAAATACACAGTGTGATATTTGGTCTTCATTTGAACTATTCTTAAAATAGGCTGTGTTTCTGGTTGGACGTTGTTCTATATTGGTCCATATTGTGCAAGGCAGTGCAGATGTGATCTGCAAGTCAGGTGTGATGTCCCAGTCTGGGTCAAATAACAAGGGGGTAAAGCACTGGATCAGAACTGCTGAGGTCTGCGGTGATGCTGCGCTTAAAGTGCTCCACACAACATCAGCAGCTGATGGAGACACTGCAAAACTCGCCAGCCCTCAGCATATAAGGCACACCTCATTTAAAGTGTTTAAAGGTCAGTGGTGATGACAGGTGTGACACCGTGGATAAGCAGCGTGGGGCCCAGGTCCTGTGTCAGCAGATCCAGCTGGTGTAAGTAGGTGGTGTAGCGCCGGGTGTCAGCTGGGGGGCGGGGCAAGTATAGGAAACGCACAGCAGGGGGCGGCAGGGTCTGCTCCAGGATCAGCTTATTGACAGCTGACACGTAGTCATCCGACAGGCGTGTGGTGTTGCTTGGGAAGCTATTAACATAATCGTCTTCGTCCTCCTCCTCTGTTCTCGGCTTCTTCTCTTCACCGGCGGTATCGAGGGACTGCGACGACAGTTTCTTGCTCCACTCGCCTTGACGCTGCCAATGTAGCGCCACCTGCTGGTCCCAAGGCACGGTGTAGACCTGAGCTTTGATTCTCAACTCTTTCAACAGCTGGCCCAGCTTCTCCTCTGAGCCTCTCACGCTACGTCCTTCCTCCACGCAAAGGAAGAGACGTAGCGTAGCTTTGCGCCACGATCTGACCATGTTGAGGATACAAGCTAGCTGTAGCAGGAACAGAGAGCAGGTGTCGACGTAGCTAGAGCTGTCTGGACGTAGGAGGTTGACTGGCCAGACGTCAACATACACAGCTCCCTTCCCCGGAGAGGAGGAGGGCGGTGAGAGGACCTGGGCTCGGTCAAAGTTGTTGAAGTAACGGGCCAGTACCACATTTTTAAGCATCTTCATGGCGTCCGCAATGATTGCTACGTATTCCTGAGGACCCAGAAACTTCCCGTCTCCAGATTCCCCATAATCCTTTCTGTCGCTGGAACCCCGCAAGGAGGCAAAGTGGAAGAGCGGGGGTTGTTGCTCAACCTCCTGAGAGAGGCACGAAGGATCTGTGGACTGACTGGTACAGAGCGACGGATCGATCAGCTTGTCCTTCGGAAGACAGTCGTCATAGAAACCCAGGACAAGGGTGTTGGGACGCATCCCACCTGGAGTGTAGAAAAAGAGAGAATACAGACAGTGATGAGACAGCGAGTTATAATCGGATGCAAATCATTTCTTTATCATTAACATGGATATCTGGAGTAGTTAATTGGAGGATTGCACAGGTTCAGTCATTTCATCTGATGAAGTGAAAGATGGATGTGAAGTAGATGAGCGCTGGAGTGGAATCTGGGTGGGAAGTTAAAGAGAAATAAGGGAAAGGACTTAAGAAAAGAAGAGTGGTCTAAGTTAGATGTGAGTGACGGCTTTTCGGAAAACAATAAGACAGCAAACAACAAGAAAAGAACAAGAAAACCACAGAAACTAAATTGTATGGACTACGACTAAAACAATAGTCGTAGTCCATAGTATAAAATTTTAAGTTGAAGCACTAAAAGGGATTAAAGTGGCAGTTTAAACAGGATTACTGAAAGAAATGGGAATGGCAGCAAAAATGGAAGTACTAAGATGTGGCTGCCGGAAAGAAAATACTGAAAGTAGCTGAAGGTACTTAAAGTTTCAGTTTAATTGTAAGCATTGAAAGAAGATGAAGTGTCAGTGTAATAAGGCAATGAATGAAATTGGAGTGGTAGTTGAGGAAAAAGGAAGTTGGAATGGCAGTGAAATGGAAGTTGTACATTCAGTTTCTGTGTATACGTTGAATGAAGTGTCAGTTTATGTAAGTGAAGTGAAATTGAGGCAGCAGTTTGAAAATAATTCCTGAAATGGCAGTAAGATGGTAAAACGTTAACATATAACTATAAGCAATGAATTAAACTGTAGTGTCTATGGGAATTGACAATTGGCAGTGCTGGAAAGTGCTGAAGTTTCAGTTTAAGTGTAAGCGTCCAATGAAGCGTCACTTTAAGAAGGCAGTGAAAGAAATTAAAGCGTCAGTTGAAACATAATTACTGATAGAAGTTGAAGTTGCAGGAAAAATGGAAGTACAAGTTTAAATACATACAAACACCCCTAAAGCTACTACTGAAAATGTAAAGTTGGTCTTGACTTTGATGTAGAAGTCTTCATGGATCCCAAAATGTTGGACCCGACCCAAGATGGTCTGAAACCTGCATAGCCCCAAAACATAACCTGATCCAAAATGTAGTCAACCCAAACAGAGAGTTAAAGTGGCAGCTGAAACGTAATACCTGAGAGAAGCTAAAGCCACTATTGTATGTGTAAAATTGGAAAAGTTGTGACTTTGATCTAGAAGTCTTCACAGGTCCAAGATGTTGGACCCGACCCAAAATGGACCCATGGAAAAACCTACCCCAAGCTGATGTGTGTAAATTCATTTTCAAAAAAGAGAGACCTGACCTGCATAGATCCAAACATAACATAACAGCCTGATGTGCTGCTGCCACTGTTTGTGTTTTCTCTCTGTTCCGGTTGATTGCATTTTGGATCGGGTCTAGATTGGTTTCTCAGAACAGTGTGGACCCAAGAAGACCTCTGCTTCCATATCCCCACATGGTAAAACTCAAAAACTCAAACAAAAGCTTACACCATCAGAAGAATTTAAAAGGTGCTAAGTTACTTTAAGAGTTTTACACTTTTTCATTTTAGTACTTGGAGAGGACATAAATCTTAAACCACAGCACAGCATATGAGCTACAGTATGTCCTTACAGACCCATTAGGACATTGTAAATTTATGATGGTGACACTGACCTAGTCCGGAGATGAACAGGAGATGCTGGATACCGTGACGTACAGAATCAGCCAAAGTCAGGTTCACAAAGGATTTGATGTTCAGATGGTCCACCAGAGACAACCAGGAGTCGTACTGGGATTGCAGAGGGTCTGATGGTAAAGTGTCTGGGAGAGAGGAGGTCAAACAAAGTGGTGTGAGGTAAGAAAAACAGATGACAGTTCAATGGGAGTGTGTTTAGATTTAGAGCAAGTGAAGGAAAGAGAGTGTGACGGCCCGCTATAGTCTCACAGTGAGCTGAACATGTCACACTGAGGGCTGAGAGGTTTATTGAGTTTCTAAGACATAACGTCTCATTTTTCAAATGAGATATAGGATGATACGTTATCTTCTTTTGTGCAATTATATTGTTGAATTACTGAATGAAGACAACTTTCCATCGTCTCTGCCTCTCTGAGACAGAGGACAGGAGCAGCTAACGTTAGCCTCTGCTGCTGTTTACTGTCATTTCTCGTTGTGTTGCTCTCCTCTGCTCTAAGAGAGTCTGTTCAATGCAGGAATACTACTACTTTATTCCTCCTCAGTGTTCTGTATAAAAGGTCAGAACACTGAATGGAGGACAGAGTTGCTCCGTCAGTAAGCGGCTACAGGACGCTGTTGTGTTAGCTGTGGTCGAGCGAGGTAGAGAGTGAATGAAGAGAGGGAGTGCTGACGCTAAGAAAGCCGGTGAATCAGACCAATAAAACGTTATTTTCTGATTGTTTCTCAGCGGTTACATTCAACAGCACAAATAAACTTCTCCACACACCTCCACTCAACCCTGCAGCTCCACCTCAAAACTCTGTATCTGAAACACCTGTGTGCTGTTTAAAACGCAGCAGCAGCTTTATGCTGGTTTGATGGTTCAGTTTTTAAAAGTCTTAATGAGAGATCTTCTTTATTTCCATCTGTAAAATAATACAATAATATAACTCTCTTAATGTTGCTCTCAGAGTGCACCAAAATGATGGATTTGAGCATCCCCCAAAATCCCCCTAGAGGGTCGGACTGAGACCTCACCACCATATTCTCAAAACACTAAAAAGGTAGATAAACCAACATGGATAAAAGTGGAGAAGTCAGTATGACAGAGCTGGAATTAGAGGCAAAGTGTGAGAGACATACAAGAGTGAGAGGCGCTGAAATGTGTGTGTGTGTGTGTGTGTGTGGGGGGGGGGGGGGGGGCGATAAAGAGAGATGCAAGCACGAATGACAGCACAGACAGAAGTTGAGACAGAGAGAAAGATACAGGAAAGCGCAAACAGGCAAGCAGGTGATCAATCATCCAAAGAAAAACATCAATATGTATGTAGAGAGCAAAGCTGAGATCACATCTACAAGCAGTTCATGGATAATCTGTGGTAGTTTGAGCTGTACTAAGACTGCTAGAAAACTGAGAAAACAAATACATGCACTTCAAACAAAGCAGGAAGTAGATAGGAGCCATTATGTGTGGAGTGAGTCCTTCGTATTTCTCAACACACACCGCTTCATCAGTACTCAAATTAGAGAAGGGCTCTTCACTGGCTAATGAACATATCGTTTTTTTCAAATATGAGACACTCAAGTGGATTTGGATTCTGAAGACTCCATTCAGGGCCAGTCCCAGTCTCCCATCAATGCATGAAAAAAAGAAAAAGTCTATAAAAGACAAAGAAAACAATCAATAACCCTGCTCCTTAAAACCCTGCGAGTGTGTGTCTCTGCAGAGAAGAAGGAGGACGCCTCCAGAGCCCCGTATGTGTGTGTGTGTGTGTGTGTGTGTGTGTGTGTGTGTAGTGATTACTTCCCTGGAAATAAAACGGCAGCAGATGAGCAGCATGCTAAAAAGACTAAATGAAGTGATGCTTGCTGTGAAACGTTCACAAATGTGCAGCAGTAAGTCATATTTACTCACCCGTTTGGACAAGTCTCAAATAAGAGGCAACATTACTACTTTTTCCAGTCGAGAGTAGAATAACAAGTTGCTATAATGTTAAAGTTGCAAAGTTGTATTTGCCTCTAAATACCATAATCAAGTTAAATTATCCAAAAACATTATCTCACCACCATCCCTGATTTGCTTTGCTCATAATTAATGGTCACACTCTCACACTGTGCAGGATTAGATGGGAAATGGTGCAGAAGTAAACGTTCTCTACGTGGAGATGCTGAGAACTTTGGGAGTCGAGAATATTTGATTTTATGTTTGAAGATAGAAAATTCAATTCAGACTTTAAAGACTGTGTAAAGTGAATTCATACATTTTCTTCTAAACACATCAAATAGGTCATAAATGTGTTTCTAAAAAAGGTGTAAAAAGCATTTCAACCATTTAGATTTGAATTGTGGAGCTAGGCTTCACAAACTGTGTTTCAAGATTTCTATGTTCAGGATTTAGTGGGCGGGTCTGCAAATCACCGCCCACATAAACCTGCCCCTGCTGCTGTAGAGGTATAAATACATTCAGCGCACACTACTACTACTACAGTCTACAGTTAGCCAGCTAGCTGAGTTAGCCGCCAAGTTAGCCGCTGAGTTAGCCGCAGAAAGCTCTCAGACATAGCGTCCATGTTTCTGGTAGAGGTCGTGACTTTGATTGACAGGTGACACTTGGTAGGGGGCGGGGTTTCAGCGAACTCGGCGGGCACTCCCACAGCGTTTAGGAGCAGAGAAAGAGGCTGATTTTTACACAACTTTGAAGCCTAATTTCAAATATTTAGCGATTTTTTTAATCATTCAAATTTGGCAGGGTGGTTAACAACACACTTTTCTGTGGTATGTCAAACTCAGACCATGTATTTATTCTTACTTTACATGGACTTTAAGGAAAGGTTTTTACGGAAGATAAACACAGGGTGGGATTGAGTCCTTACTGAGATCTCCCAGCTGGACGTGGCCTAACACGTAGAGGCCGCTCTTCTTGATGTCGTTGATGAAGGTGATGAGGCCCACGCTGCTGCGAGGGTTGGAAACCATCAGCAGGACCTGAGGCCTCCAGAACTTGACGTGGTCCTTCCTCACGTCCAGCATCAGCAAGTACTTACGCACCTATGAGAGAGATTCAGGAGAAGTTGGGTTGTCATTGAGAAGTATCTCTATGGTCTGTACTCAGAGATGAGATACTGTGAAATTGTGTTTGTCAGACTGGAAACATACCAGTGAGGAATTTCATAATCTTACAAGATACTGCAGGATTTTAATTAAATAAGTAGAAATTGGCAGTATATTGACTTGAACACATGTATGTTTTATGTTTGGCTCTTACTCCATGATGGGAGATGTGTGCAGTAGATCTGTCACAATAACCAGGGGTGCATTAACATCACTGGAGGTCCCTAGGATACAGAACTTTATGATGCCCCCCCTCCACCGCACCCCCTTTTCAGGACTTTATGAGCCCCCCATCCCTAAGTGGTTGATACTATATTTTGCGTATAAAAACTCAATGCAAGGTCATCTTTGGCTCTGTGCCATTTATTTGTACCATTGTATGTACCAATGTATGTACCATTAACTATATGCATTTCACTTTTGCAAATGAGCCAACATATACTCACCCACACACACAATTACATCAGCACAATACTTCACTTAGGCTAATAATAACTGTTCCATAGGCTATGCAACAAATCAAACATATTGCAAACAAATAACTGATTCATCTCTGTGCCATTTATATATTTAATGTATGTAGGCCTAACATTAACTATGTGCATTTCATTTTTGCAAATGAGCCAACATGCACTCACACACACATGCATGCACACACACGCACAATTACATCACAACAATTACAACGCCACTTGGGTGTGAACGCTTCATTGTTGCTAACTATTAGGCTATGTGTCATCTTGCCTGTCACTTTGTGTGCCTCTACTAAGCTGTGTTGGATATATATATGGTGTGATTTTGTTACATTGTATCAAAATGAAAGATATGGGAGGAGGGGAGAGGGCTCTCAGTGTCGCACCATCACCATCACTTTTACCACCAGATGTCACTGTAGTGCAGTGTCATGTGCTTTACGGTCGAGTGTTTATTAGCCTACATAATTATTCTCAATTTTTAGAGCCTGTAGCCTGTAGCCCAGGTTAGCCCGTTCATTAATGCACCCCTGACGATAACTACTACTGTTGGACGATATATTGTCTCAGAAATTATCACGATAAACAAAATTATTGTCATCTGAAGATCATTTTATACCACTGATATAATGATAATATAATAGCATAATAAATGGATATCGTCTAAATCTTATATATTTTAGCTGTGATGAAAACTCAAGTCTACAAAAAACATAACAGTGCAGTACACATTCACATTAACAGATACATGATTTAGTATCATTGTTATTGAGAAACTTTTCTCAATCCTACTCTTACATGTCTGTTAGCATTAGTTTATCTTTATACTTTTTCTGTGTCCTTCATCATAATCATGTTTCTATTCCTTCATTTCTTTGTGATTGAAGTTTTTAGAAATTAAATCTCAAAGACAGACACAGTACAGCAGCATCAGAGACGAGGACTGGATGAGAGTGATTTCGATAACCTGAATGAACGGCTCAGACAGTTAGTTAAGTACTTAAAGTAAGAATATAAACAAACTGTTTTCAGACAAATAACCTGCTTTTTAATTTATCAGAAGTATGTGTTTTCTTAGTTTGTCCTTGTACCTCATTTAAAAATCAAGAATCCTTTAGTATATCAATATTTTCAAGAACTCTCCTACTTCACCGAAAAGTCTGTTCTTTTTTGTTATTCAAGGATTCTTTTTTGTTGTCATAAATAACATTCATACAAATGAAAAAGTACAAAAGACAAAAACAAAAAGCAGACAGCACAGACTAAACAGAAGCACAGCATCATCTGTGCAGTGTTCATTATGTGATGATTCAAAAGTCTGTCAGCATCATCCATCAATCCTGAAAGCTCAAGAAAAGTCCAGAAAATATACATGAATTACACATGAATTCACTGAAAAGCCTGTTCTCAGTGTAAGTTCATACTGGACCATGACTGGCTCAAAACTACGCGTTATGTCACAAATCATGCCTGTAGGTAAGATTTAGGTTTAAAGGACAGTTTCACTTTTTTCATGTCTATCTTTAAACTATATTCAAGTGCCAACATTGAAACACATTTTGCTTGCTGCAATCATTTCTCCTGTTCATACTGATCATTAGAAGATCACATATACAGTAGTGTATAACTTCTTAGTTAAAAGGTAGTATTTTTTAGTATGACGTTCACCTCTTCGTGTTTCACTTGGGCAGCGTCTCCCTCCAGCAGCAGTAGAAGGATTGTAACAAAAAGTGTAACTTGAAAGGATACAGAATTTATTTGACTAAATTGGACGGCTGGAGTCTCATAAAAGTTCAAATAAACATTGAAATACATGAGGCTGTTTTTGTCCTCCATCACTTATACTGAAAGCATTTGAAGGCATCTTCTAATGGCTATCTTCTAAACAGGAGGAATGATCACAGCAAGAAAAAGGTCAGTGACTGTGTTTACAGTTCACACTAATATTACAATATTATATTACAATATCCTGAATTTGATACAGGTCATGTAAACAGGATATTCTGAATGAGGCTTTATTGTGAATGCAGCATTTTCCCATGTAAAACATGTGGGCTATGATGATATTCAGGATATAGAGGTATTCTTTGGACATGTATACAGCACATTGGAGTCTTCACTGCAGTTTGTGACACGTGGCCTCTTGCCTGTTTACGCTCAGCTAAGTGCATTGTTCACAAACCAAGTAGCCAACAGTTTACAAGGCTGGGATAGAGATGCATGACAGGCTGATTGTGTAACGCACCCCTGCTCAGACAAAATGACATATGCTGAAACAGGAAGGCAGACATGGGGGGGAGTACTGAGAGGAGAGTGGAGAGCTGGAAAAACAGAGTGCACCTTGTCCAGGACAGGGACAGAGAGGGGACTGGTTATCATCCTGACACACAGCCACGGATCGGTGGAGACGACAGCGAAAACACACAGTAAACATCATGAGACTACCTCGGTACTGGATGTGCCTGTAACTATACATTTATAATATTACACATATCAGTATCAGGCAGCAGCTTAATAACGTTTTTCACTTTGCTGGAGTTCCTGTGATTCTTATTCCCACTGGAGCAGAGGGAATCCCTGAAATCTCTCTGCATGTAAATGGGAATATTAGTGGAATAATCCTTTTTCTTTGGCCATGTAAACAGCTTAGTAGGAATGCTGTAGTTTTCTGAATAAAGGCAAAACCTGGAATATTCTTCTACTATTACTTTAGGATGGATTTGAAAAATGATGAGCCTGTTCTTTAAGGGTGAGAAATGTTCCCCCCACCAGCAGATCAATGTGAGAAACACATATTTTTGATTGGAGGGGATGTTTTAAACTTGAAGTGAGACCATCAACTTTTTGAAAGAACACAATCTTCCTCTTACAAATAAAAAGGTGTTTCAAGAATTAGACTCACCCAACCCTACCTTTTAATATGCATTCCTCCAATGTGTAGATGCATGTTGTTCAAATTGCAAAAAAAAAACATACTGTACCCCTCTATGATAACTTATGAGCATACCAGTGTGTATCAGTTTGTATTACAATGCACAATACAACACAGCCTGCATTAGAATTCTACTGCTGTGCTGACGAGGTGGCATCAAGGTACCATTAAGCAAATGTAACCATGCGGAACCAAACATTAGACCCAAACCTACAGCCTACCAGGGCTGATTAATACTCAATTTATTCCCTCATTGGAATTAATGATCATTAACTGAGCCACGACATGTCCACCATGTTAAATCTGTGGCTCTCACTGTTGGATTCAACTGTTTGAAGGGAAGGCTTTAAAGGGTCATTCTGTGTTTTTTTTGGGGTTTTTTTACACTCTGGAGTGCTCCTTATCAAAAGTGGAGGAGCGCAGGTGAAAACTGCTATCTTAATGTCACAGAAAAAGTCGTTTCTGACGCCAGCATAGTGGGGATATGTGGAGAGGCGAGGGAACTTTGTTGAAGTGGACCAATCACCTCGCAGCAGAAGGGGAGTGAGGGAATAGTGGGGATTTAAGAACTTCTAGCCAATTAAAGCGGTGGCACTTTTTGGCTGTGAGCGACACCTCTTAAATGCAGGAGAGTCATTTAAGGATGACTAAAAATACTTAATATTGACTTTCACTTGAGAACACTTTTAGGGTTTGTTCAACAGACTTGAGCTAATGATGGGAATGTCTATGTAGCAGCTCTGCCTTGAGGTTCAGACTGAAGAGACCCAGAAGAATCACACTGGTAATCGTCGTCTTCATCGATACGAGTTTAGCTCGATTTCCTGAAGCTGCTGAGTGTAACTGTACATGTGCGTCTGTGCATCCATCGATCAAAAATGAAGACCATTCCTGACATTATTACCATCGTAATCGCCACAACTGTTTTCATGCCGCCGTAATGTCCGGTAATTGCTCAAAAAAAAATGAAGAAGAAAAAAAAAACAAAGTCCTGGAGGTGAAGTCCGACCGCCTCCACTCATCTAATCATCTGTCTCTCTTTATCTCTCCATTTCCCTCTGTCTTCTCATCCATCAGGGTATCATCATTTCTCTGTCGCTTCGCTCTCATCCATCACTTATTTCCTCGATCATTCATCTCCTCTCCCTGCTTATATTCTGTCTCTATCTCTCCTCTTCCCCTGATACCATCAGCATTTCTTGCCACGGTTTGTCTTTTCCTCTGTGCTTTTTTTCCCCCTCCTCTCCTAAACACTGTTGTCAGCCTCCTGTTATCTCCCCGTGTGTTTTTGTTATGAGCTGTTGGCTGTTGTGTCTCTCTTTCAATGTCACCCAGTTGGCATACGGCCGCTGCAGGAGAGTGAGACAAGTGTGTGTAGGAGCTATGTACGTGCACACACACACACACGTGGCCTCTTCTATAGGTCTAGACCGACCTCTTAGCGTAATCGATTAAAGTCAGACTGAGCTGCTTCCTGTTGTGGAAGAGGAAGAGGAAGAAAGAGGAAGGAAAGCGTAATAAGTTAAGTGGTTGTAATAATGTTCTTCCCCCTGACAAGCTGCTGGCAAACCCAACCGCCCTCACCCTTTCTGTCCATAACCCCTGCCCGCAGCCTTGGCAACGGTTCCCCTCGGCAACGGGCCCTTCTGGCAACGGTGCCCCCCTCTCCTTGAGAGCAACAGGCTCTCCAGATAGAGGACATGGAGAGCTGGATGATGTAAAGCGGTGTCTCTATGTTTGTGAATATGTGTGTGTGTGTGTGTAATAAATGTAGAGAGCTTCGCAGATGAGAAACATGCAGATGTGTGTGTGTGTGTGTGTGTCTGCTAAGCCTGATATAAATGTGATAGATGGTCGCTGTAGGAATGACAAGGCGGTGTTTTTGTGTGTATGCGCGACAGAAGAGAGAAGGGAAAAAATGTGTGTGTTTGTCTGCTAAATGCAAAGTGCTCGGCTGAGGGATAGGCAGCAGAGATCAGTCTGTGTTTGTGGGTGTGTGTGTGTGTGTGTGTGTGTGTGTGTGTCTGGGCGTCTCTATAAAGCTGATAGAACGATTGCTTGGCAGACGTACAGGCTCTTGTAAAGCTGAGGGGATGAGATTTTAGTTGCTCTAGTAATGACAAGGCAGTATTGAGAGTGTGTGTGTGTGTGTGTGTGTGTGTGTGTGAGAGAGAGAGCGTGTCAGACCTGGTGGAAAATGAGAGCCTGGCTGATGTAGCCCCAGCTGGAGGTGGGACTGAGGTAGTGAATCAGCAGAAGCAGCAGCAGCATGAAGGCGATGCTGGCTGAGGCGTAGATGGCGTTGATGAGGAACATCATGACGGCACAGCCCACGATGCCAAAAACACACGTGTGCCAGGTGAAGTACCGAAAGGTGGGCCTGTGACGAAAAAGAAAAGAAGTGGAGACGTTTTAAGCTTTAATACCAGAGACATCATTTTCAGCCGTTGCAAGGCGAGCGTACACAAGCAGAGAGAATAATAATGAGAGGAGGATGTAAAGCTGGAATTAAAGTCCTAAGCAGTATAGTGGAGAAGTGGGATGTTTGCAATATTTATTCACACAGAACAACATATACAGGATAGATACATTTATATATAGAAACATGAAGTAGTAAGTTGTGGATGCAAACTTCAAACATTATGTCTTTTTGAGGAAAAGCTCTCAGATTCTGTCAAATCAGTGTAAATGAGCTTGATGGAGCGAGATGTAACGCTTGAATTTGACTCTAAACTGGCTTTTTTTTCATGTAATAAAGTCAAGATGCTCCATGTGAGCTATAAAAGAGATGCTTCTCTGATTAAAGAGATTCTTTAGAGGATATGGGAAGGAAAAAAAACCTTTTGTTAGTTACTATCTCCCATCTCACACCTCTGAGGAAGGCCTTCCCAAATGTCAGTTCTTTAGACTGAGCGGGATTTGACAAACCACAGAGGATTTTAGTGAAGAAGCAGCTGAAATGAAATTAAGATTCTTCCAACATGCTTATCCACCCACCTGGGTTGAAAAGGCGAAAAAAAGGGGAATCTCACAGTGAATAATTAAAAGCGTAGCAAGAGCGAAGAAATACATTTTCTGTCAGAGTATTACTGCTTATTGACCTTATTCCCACGCTGTTCAGTCCATTTTTAGAACGCAATGGAAGATTGTTTCAGTTGGATCTTGAATCATTTTTATTTACCAGTCATGCTTCAGGACATTCAGGGGACAATTATGATGTTATTTGTTTGCTGACTATAATAGCGTCTTGATGATGAATTCTCACTGTGTTTAATGTTGTAATGTGCCTTTAAAGTCAAATATTTCGGCAGTTATTTCATAAGCCAGAGTGACAGAGACAGAGACATCAGCAAAGGAGACATTTTACCAACACCGAGACAATCTTTTAATCTTTCATGCCCGGATTATTGCAGCAGCCTTTTTTTTTTTTACTCGCCTCAAACCCAAAAAAGTCAATCGATGGGCTCCAGACCTTCCAGAGTTCAGCTGACAGGCTTTTAACCACAACACAGAGATCTAATCGCTCATGTTTTAGCCTCTTTACACCGGCTCTCACTGTGTTTTAGAATGTTTTTAAGATCTTACTGATGACTTTTAAGGCTCTTCACAGACTCTCTTCATGTGATATCTCTCTTATATCTCATCTTAGTACTGTGGGTCTGCCTGAGGAAATCAAGTTGGCTTAGTCAGCGCTTTCTTTAAAATCTCTTTTTAAAACACACTTTTATCTAAGAGCCTTTATGGATTTGACTTGAGTTGAGTTTTCTTTGACCTGTCTTTTTATTTCTTTTACTAAAGTGGTTTTAGTTGTTTTTAAAAACCTAATGATTTAATGACTTCTCAGTTTTATGTTGTTGCCTTTTCTATAAATGAAGATCAGTATCATTACTAGTATTATAACGGGCTGCTACAACACTGTGAACATTTTCTGGGCTTCACTGGACAGTTTCAATCTCATCTCTATCTCACATGATCTTCTTCACTGACTCTTTTCCATCCTGATGGGAATATAACTCTCTAAAAAACACTTAATAAATGTCATTTGTTTGGAAATGTATAGAATGAAGGCGGTCATATTCACAGACAGAGTTCTAGTATAAGCTGTCAGCTATGATAATTAATAAAGACCTCATTATTTGGTAGTCCTGCAGTAAATTACTATTTAATGCAGATCACAATGTTAGATTTTTGTTGTGACCGTCACAGCTGTTACCTCAACTCCACTTCCATTCAGCTCCAGGCTAATTTCCCTGCAGTTATTAAACAAACATCCTCTTCAGTCAGTGTTGCTGATAGTCTACTTGTGACCTCTTGCTTGGCTTTGGACATCATTATTGTTATTTCTCTCCCTCCAGTCCAACACTATATCATTTTTACAGTGTTTGTAGCTGATGCACCAGCAGTTCAGGCAGCAGCCCTCTGGCCTTTTTATACTACTGTACCATACAACCACTGTAATCTGAATACTAATTAACGGCAGATGTCAGCTGATGTCACCCGTGCAAATAGACTCAAGAGACGCACGCATCCTCCACAATAATAGGGAGGTGTTAGCTTAATTGAAAAGCTGCATCGGCGAAGTAAACAAAGCACTTTTTAATGAAACTTTTACACTGATGTACATTTCAGAAATGCAGTTTTAGCCATTGTTGCAATAAAATGTGTTTTTGTAAAGGTCAGATTTGAACCATGATGGCTTAGACTAACGGTAATGACCTCAACTTAAACACACACACACACACACACACACACACACAGAGTTACAGGGCCATGTTCTAATGCGCTGATTGCAAAACAAATGTAGAGTTAATGCCAGAACTAGAGTAATTAACACAAACACCACGAGTCGATAATCATCTACTGCTACAGACTGCTGTGGAGTTCACTGTGCGTAGGTTTGAATTTATATATGGATGTGTGATTTAGTTTAATTCACCGCACATATGTACCTGTTAAAACATCCCGCGTGTGCTGTTTAGGTGTAAATGAAAGGGTCGTGGAGTTAGGAGCTATATGCAGCGAATGGAGGCTTTCACGTTTTTGGAGGATCATGTAATTGACCTCAATATCCTCTGCAATAACCGCCGCCTTTTAGATAAACAGCCATTAAAATAGTCCCAGCTGTAATTACACAACTCAGCTCCATGGGCTTCCTCCACAGCTCTACGAGCAGATTGGAGGCTGCTGTTTAAGATGGGAGAAAAAAAAGAGCAACGCTGAAAACTACGCAGCACGGAGGTGCCGATGTATCGACTACACCACCAGGGGGCGGAATTAGAAGAGAGGAGAAAGAGCAGTCAGAAAGACAGAAAGAAACAGTCTTTGGTCTTCCTGTTGGTCAACTTTTCTCCCTCGATAGGTCAGGGTTGATGGAAAATGTGAGCGGGTCCGAGGTTAGAAACTTGAAAGTGAATACTTTTAAAAGATCAAAGCTTCTGACAGCCAATATTTTTGCACTAATATTCAAGAGTCCCATCCTGTATAACTGAGTTACATCCCGACTGGCACTGACTCTCTGAGGTTGATGTCGATATTTATACCTCCAGTAATGAGATTCAAAGTTCATTCTGGACTGTGGAAACAGCAGCTACCAGAACCATCTGACCTCAAATGAGTTAGCTGATCTGGTCCTCATCAGCAGATGGAGGTTGCTCAATTGCCACAGAACTGGAGATGTTCAAATTTCAAATCATTCTGTGCACCTCTATGAGCAGTCATGTTCTAAAGTTGGAAGGTTTTGAGCTCAGAAACAGCAGTTGACCAAAAAAAAACAAAAAAAACCTTTCACCTCAAGCAAGTGTTTTCCTCTACATGGTTTCTGGAGGGCTTAAGTGCTGTGGTTGCAGTGGGTGGGCAGTGGGTAGGAGGCGGGGGGTGGGGGGGGGGGGGGTGATGTCAATACACTCAGACGTTATTAAGAATATAAGTGAAACAGATACGCTCACTGATGAAGTGAGCGCTATGACCTGAAGTAACCCTTCACATCTTTGTGAGTGATGGCACTGTGTGTCATTAAAAGTAATCATCTCAAAGTAACATGAGTAAAATAAGGAAGTTAAACTGCTGGCGGTGTTAGAGTTGGATCTGAATTTGGTCTTATCTTTATCTTCTTGATGCTCTTATCAGTCTGGTTCTTTATAGATGTTCTTACTGCTTCTTTTTCATTACTAAATAATTGTTGTTTTAATTATTTAAAACAAATCAGAGCAGGATTAGAGTTGATTTATTTTTAAAATTGAATTAATATAATTATTGTCTCTAGGCAAGGCAAGGCGGCTTTATTTATAAAGTGCATTTCATACCCAGGGGCAACTCAACTGTAGAGCAGCAACAGTAATAATCCCAGCAGAAGAATCATTATATACTGTAAACTCAATATCTCACTGGGAAAAAAATTAAAATGTCACTTAAATAAAACTATTATTGACTGGGGGCTGCCAGTAGATAAGTTAACAAGAATTTGACTGGTTTTAATATATGTTACAAACTTGGTTAAACAGTTGGGTTACATACAGAAAACTTTCCTTTTAGTTGTTAATAACAATTTGCTCTTAGACTAACTAGTAAGCTGTGGTTGTGTAAAACATGGCAGCAGTGGATGAGAGACTGAGAGCAAAGTGGTTGAAAATGTCACTTTTCTCCATGTTGATGCTTGTTGAACAGGTAGTACTTACTGCCTTTTTACTTGAAAAGCTTTTATTGCAATTACAGTACTTCATCTGGTTCACTGTCTAGTATATGTTTGTGTGTGTGTGTGGAACAGCTGAGAGCCCCGCCCTCAGTAAAACACAGAGAGCAGGTGACGGGACAGAGAAGCTAGCGTGACTGTAAATGATAGCAAACGTGGTGGAGAACTCTCAGCAAAGTCATTTCTGCTCAAGGCGCTGTGAATACAACGCTTGGGGGCTGCACCCAAGTCTGATAATGTTAGAGAAAACCCTGCCTCCAGGTCCATTTAGTAGCTGCTTGACCAGGTCAACACACTGGTTAAAAGCTTCAACCGACTCATCAAGACGGATGAAAGTTCTTAGTGTTGCTCAGAAATACAGGTTGAACGTCTATGATGGAAAGCTCCAGAACAGCTAAAAACAGACCCTGAGGTGAGACTGCTTTTAAAATCCAACAACAACATACTGGCTTTTACATTAGGAGAATTGTGATGAAGATGTTTGCTAAGTAGGATGATTTAATGTTGAAAAATAAACTCAGTTGGTGCTCTCTGGTGGAAAATTATGCATAACGGTGATGCTGTTTTTACATTTCCTGAAACATATACAGTACTTTTGGCATTTCTGTGCTGCAGTTTCTTAAAAACTTATTAGCTGCCATGTACTTCAGTACTGATATATTTTAGATTGTCTAGATTTTGGTTGGTTTAGAAAACTGTATCCCTCAGGCTCAGTGTGTAGTTAAATAAATGTAGACGTTTTGTTCCGTTGCACTGTTGCTTTTTTCTTTTTTTTTAAGTCTGTCTTTGAATGATTTTTTCAGTATATGTAGCACTATCTTTTAATCTATTAATTCCAAATGAATTCCAGGGCAGAGAAGACTCTAGGACCACATGGGACACTGAAAGTCACAACTGAATGTCATACTAATGAATTGAGTGGGACGGTGAGTATCTCTTGAAGACAGTTGGACACTCCTGAAGCTTCTGAGTGAAATCTTGTCAGACCTCGTTGAGAGCAGGCAGGGAGCTGAATCATATTAAAAGGTGGATAACGCTGAAAGTCACCACTGATACAGTACTTAACTTTTAAGAGACGGCCAGTATCACACTGATGTATCACTCCTGTTCCCACTGTTGCACCGGCAATGGCCTACTGTCTTTAAACTTTGCTTTTATTTCTACTTGACTTGATCACTTGGCCCACAATTCTCTCATCTTATCCCTTCCTCCATCCCATTGGAAGGCGGGTGTAATTACGATAAAAGCTCGCCCACTCGGTCCGCCTTCCCCCACCCATCTCTTTTGTCTCTCTGGTCCCCCTGTCATTAGTGGCAGCGGTCCCTCTCTGTGCAATCACCTCACTCTCGCCCCTTCTCTCTTGTTATCCAGGGACTGATGTCACTTAGCTGACACAGCAAAAGCAGCTTGAAATAATCGCCGCCAAGACATAAAAAAAAAAAAAAAGTAGAGAGCAAAGAAACAGGGAGCGTTCAAGATTGAGAAAGGAGGCCCGGCCTTTAGCCAAAAGACACGTCATAATTAAGGGAGAGAGGGGACAGAAACTTTATCCTTACTCTCCCTCACACACACATACACACACACATACGCAGGGTGGCTGCCAGGAGATGACAGGTTCTATAAGTGAGAGGTCAGCGAGTGTATGAGACATTACGTCAGTAGAGACTGAGCTGACCTTAAGAACTCTCAGATCACTTGTTATTGAATCAACCTCAAACGACATGATCTTTAATCCACCTGAATGCAACTTTATAAGAGCTGCCTGAAAAAAGCTGTATGATGGGATCAACCTCGGGTCATCCTACTATCTGATTACACAACATAATACAGGACTAGTGTCACTTGTACCACCAAGAACTATTAGTCAAAGGCTCAACAAGGTTCTCTACTACACTATACATAAAAAAAATCATCAAACATGATAATCTGATGACTTTCTTATCCGATTACAATCTAACTCTATTTGTGAGAAAAATGACAACAAATAGACTTGGGAATACTGCAACCACTAAGTATTTGTAGCTAAGCAAGATGAATTTGATGATGAAATTATTAATGGTGTTTCAATATCAAAACTCTCTAAATTTAACTTTTTTTAAAAAACTTTTTCTAACTTCATAATTATCTAATAGGATAGTGTGTTAAAGTTTGTGACACACTTTCCAGTAACATGAAGTGCACAATGAGTATTCCATAAGGGTCAGTGTTAGATTAATGATCTCCCTGAGCAGTGTCATGACACAGAACTGCAAATGTATGCAGATGACACTGTTGTGTACAACTGTGATGGAAAGGCTCACACAGTGGCTTGATCAATCATGTCTTAGTTTAAATGTTAACAAGACAAAAGGTATGTTTTTTTCTTTTGTTTTTTTTACTAAAATCACTTTTCTGTGATTTTCATCAACAGTAAAAAGATTGACATAGTCACTGATTTTAAATATCTTGGCATGATATCAGATCCAAATTAAAATATGTTAAAAACGTTTAGTACAACTTAGCAACCTTAATACACATCAGACACGGTCTCTCTAGATGCCGCCAAGATTTTCGGGTTGGTGAGACAGCCATAAGACCTCTTGAGTTGTTACATAGACAAAAAGCCAATGCATTACCATCACTGCAGGACATATTCTATCTATAAAATCATATCATCACACTGTATTTAGACGGTCAGCATTTTCTGTAAACACCTCAACTCATTGGAATATCTACCTGACAACATTGTAAAACCAAATTAAAAAGTTTACTAAACTCTATTCAGCTCTGTAACTACTGATTTTAAATTCCTTGATTTCAATTGGACAAGCATTCATTAGTCACTTTAGTTGCCAATGTGTGACGTGCTACTATGTGTAACTTTGTGTTATCCTTTTGGCTAGTACTGTTTGTCATTGTGCTGTAATATGGTTTAATTGTGACAAGGGACAGCAAAACACTAGTTACAATAGCAACATTTATGTTTAAATCTGTACACTGTCCCTTTAAAATATAATGAGTTCTTGCATTATATGTTGTCTGTGATAAACAGCAGCATCATCTTTTAGTATCTCTTGTCTCTTGTCCCTGTGTAGACCGTACCGTCTTCTTCCGCTTCCTCTGTGTATAAAGTATTCTCAAATGTGGCCTTGTGTGTGTGTGTAATCCCAAAGTGAAATTTCTAAAACTTTTCACTTTGCATAAAACAATTTGAAATATTATTACACTTAATATTTACTTAATATTATACATTATGATTTATATTCTACTTTACTTTTTTATCTACTCAGTCTTTTAATTCTGTTTTACTTCTGTCTGCATGTCCGTCCAAGAAAAGGAATCGCTCCTATGTTAGTCTTCTGTTGTTTTTCCTTATCTGAACTAGTATAAAGTGTGTTAATGTTTTACAGATTTTAGAGCTTTTTGAGACTGAGGTTATGGTTAGCCAGCGTTCTGCTATTTGTATCTGGTATGGCAGCTGATATATAAAATAGACAAGCAGCAACTACCAAGGCTGGAGGCTGAAGCTAATGTGTAAAAACCTTTAAATGCAATTATATGTCGCAAATGACCACTAGGTGCTAAAGCTGACTTCCATTCAAAAAGCATCTCTAGATGTACTGAGACAGCTTTTTTTTTCAGTAAGCCATTCTTGTCTCAATCTCTCAATGCAGGCTCTCTAATAAGTGTGCTGGTGTCCATTTTGGAAATAACTGATCTGCTAATAAGATAAAAACTTATAGCAGCTTTGACGTCTGCTATGTGGCGATCGATTGACAGCTGTGATTGACAGTTGGCTCGCCTGCTGCTCTCCCTGGCTCAGGGACTCGCACTGAGCTAGACTATTGTTGCAATATTTCAGTGAGTTTAATCTACTAATGATACCTGCCTTGCTAGCACAATTTAGCTAAAGTTGCAAATGTTGGCCTGAGTGGAAACCACTTCCAGTATTCCCAGTAAGCTAGCATTACCGATTTCGTCACGATTAGGGAGATGCCACAGAACTGAGCTAAAGTTAACTTTCAAATCCAAGCAGATACACACAAACTAATTTTGATAAACAGCAAAAACAGAATCTATGTGATTACGTTTACTGTGCAAAAAAACCCAACAGATTAGTGTGGACATTAACTGTCTTTGAACACTAGACCAAAACCAGTCACAGCACAGGTCGGGAAAGGGTTGAAAGGTTCAACCAGGAGTTGATATACGACCAGCTGTTAGCACATGATGATAGTTCCATACTCGGGTCACACTGAACCGTCTCCATGGCAAATGTGCAAACTCCAGCCCATATGGCTGAAAGCTCTGCAAATTGTCCAGCAAGTAGACCATGTGTCATTACTTCTTTGTGATAATACAGATTTGAAGGATCAGTAAGGAATATGTTTTCCCCAAATGACCTGACATAAAGAAAAACAGTGTACGGTTAAATACAAACTGACACAGCATCACAACACCATAGAGGATAAATATGATCAAAAATGAAATTACCAAGCTCTGAATTTATGGTTTGAGCCAGGGCACACTTTTATCCTCAAAAATCACAAGTCCCACCCCTCCATTAACAGATAATGATTCTCTAACATCCTATTTTCTCTCATCTACCAGACGCAGTTGATGATCCATCTGGATTTTTACACACCCCAATCTCATTTAATAACACGGTCCAGTCAAATCACTCTGACTCATATTTGGACAAAGGACAGAGCCGGCAAAGGACAAAGCCTTTGTTTTTGGGGCTAATGGTTCAGCCGGTCAATTCACACATTATTACAAAGACAATCAAGGTGGCAGCAGAGAATGCAGCAGTAATTTGGACCTCAGATGGCAGCGAGCTGTTAAAAGTAAAAAGAGTATGTGTGTGTGTGTGTGTGTCACTGAGCTGCCAGTTGTTGCTTTTCAATTGTGCAATCTGACTGAAGGTCATCGCCTGTATGTGACAGAGTCCCACGCTTTCTACAAACATCCTTTGGCATCAGTGTGGAGCGCTCAGTTGAGTCCTGAATCCAGGCCAGTGACCCTGTGCTGTGCGTATGTATGTGTGTTTGTGTGGGTGTGTTCATGCATATTTAAGCCTTTAGTCCAAGTGGCCAGTTCCCATGAAGCATCAGGGGCAGGAAGCACAGCTATGGCATTTAATTACTGCTTTGCTACAATGTATGTGTGGTAAAGTGGTAAAAAAAAAAGAAAAAGTGAGAATCAGCAACCAAATATCATTATTTATTGTTTCCTTTTGTTTTCTCAGGCAACTGCCTGTCTTTGACGAACCAAATAGCCAATGAAAGGTCAGGGTCTTCTAAGTGACCAATCAAAGGAGAGCTAGGACAGACAATTCCATCTTTACCTCCAAAGTTTCAAAAGCCTATTTGACGAGTGAGCGGGTGTTGAGCAGATGCGAGTTAGGGAATTTTCCATGTTTAGGGTCAAACATGAGCCTTGAGGTAAAGCTGGACTGTACCATACTGTAAAGGCATACTGTCTCTCCTTGAGATGGTGAAGACAACTGACCTTGGGTGTGTTGTAAGTGAGGAAGGATATGACTTTCTGACTCCCGAAAATCCACAGATGGGTGACTGAATTTCCTTGTTTGAAGAGTAACAAACCAATTGGCAAAGTCCTTATGCCATAGATGCACTGAGTATGACCATTTATGGGCGTAGAGTATTTGAGGTACTATCAGTGAAGTGTTAAAGAGTATCCACAGACGACAGTTCCTTCAGAAACTCACTTTGATTCTCCTTGGCCGAGTTTCTAGAAACATTTCCAGTGTAACACCGCATCCTGACATACAGCGAGCGAGTGAACCAGCGACGAAATCTTACGCGAAACTTTCCCGATATGCAGCGTGATGATTTTATCACGAGTATATACCAAACCCTCGTTCATGCTTGAAGGAAGCAGCGTGTACATTTCAACCAATAAGAAGTGTTTAGGGGCGCGAAATTTCGTCCAGATAGAGACAGAGCGAGCGTATTTTTTTGAGGGGTGGGCATCATCGATGGACAGGGCGATGTCGCTCGGGTGATTGATAACTCATGCATTTTAATCACTTTTTCTGTCGCTGTATATCAGGATGTGGTGTCAGACATCATGGACTTCTGTACACTTTCTCTACTGCTGACTTAACCACTGACAAACAAATTCTCTATAACAGTCCTCGTCACAGCCCCGTGCTCACAGGACCACATTGGTGCAAGTGGGGGAGATATGCTCCCTCGCCCGTATGTTTTTACACTCGTGGATACTGTTCTGTGCACTTGTGTCACATGCACATGCCTGTTTTTTGTGTGTGTGTGTGCGCTCGGGTTTTGAGACCAATTAAACACCATACACAGCACCCCCTGAGGAACACTCCACACAGCTGGAGCCACCACTGATAAAGCTGTAGCCAACAGAAGCCGCCTCACACAAAATGCTTACACATGATGGGGAAACAATCACAGAGCAAGCACACACACACACACACACACACACACACACACACACACACACACACACACACACACAGACACAGACACAGACACACACACACACACACACACACACACACACACAGATATTAGATTCCAAGAAGCAGATGCACTCACACATAAATGATCAGTGGGGGAAAAAAACAAAAAATCACCCAGTGTGACTTGGATCTCACACACACACACACACACACACACACACACACACACACACACACACACACACACACACACACACACACCAAATTGCATACCTTCACTCTCCTGCTGTATCCTGCGTGTGTAAACACACACAAACACACTTAACAAGCAGACATCTTTTCCGCTACATCATAATTCCCCCGCCCCGCCCCCCCTTTTCCCCTCTCCTACACAACAGTAAATTTAAGGGAAAGGGAAATATTTCTGCTAAATTAGTTATGCTAATTACAGAGCAGTTCTCAGGGGGAGAGATGGCGCTAAATGGCTTTTAATTCTTTTCGCCTGGAAAGAGACGTGGGAGAGAGCCAGACAGAGAGCGGAATGAGAGAAGCAGAGAGCACGAGCGAGGAGGAAAGAAAAAAAAAAAAGTAAAAAAATATATATATAAACAAACAACTAAACACACACACACACACACACGAACAACTGGCGCTAAAATTTGCCCGGTGACACAGCAACACCAAACAGAATTAACAACTCAAGGCGGCCGGCCAGACAACAAGCCGCCTTATCAGCTGCATGGGGGCCCCGGGTCCCTCGGCCGGCCGACAGGGAGAGGAGAGATCGACGGGAGGGGGGAAAAAAGTTTTGCGGCTAACTTTGTGTCCTGTAGCCTTTGCCAGCGGCCAAAGTGGTGATAAGGAGGCATGAGCAGATAGCACGCAGCAGTGTACATGGAAGGCACCAGAGAAAAACACTGGGCTCTCTCTCTCTTTCTCTCTGTGTGTGTGTGTGTGGGGGGGTTGGACACAAAGTTATTTATTCTCTAACGCTCGCTCTTCAACAGCCAATTTCTCACTATACTAACACGATGAAATGCACGCTGAATACTGATGTTGACAGTGCACTCTTGTGGCAGGTAAAGAAATTTAAAGTCCCCTCCTCCTCCACTCACAAAATGTGTTTTGCTTATTTTTTTTTTTACTTCAGTTGGATGTTTGAGCTTCATGGTGCAGAAGGAGGTATGTGCAAAGTTTGTTTTCACATTCATCTGCAGGAGGAGGAAAGTTTATCTGTGCTTATATTAAATCTGCACCTACGAGAAGGATTTGTGACATCACAACTTGTCTGGAAGTCCGTAACGGTCCAGCATTCAACTTACACAATGATGTGGAAACTTGAAGCCTCTGGAGCACAAACAGTGAGAATGGACTTTACAGTGAAGTTGGAGATATCTTGTGTCCAACTTTTAAATTAAACATATTTGCATTTTGATAAGATTCTGCATGTTTCAATGAGAGAGAAGCAATTAATGTAATTAAAATTTGAATTAAGTAACTGAACTTTTTTGTAGGGAAAAAAACCCCAATATATCAAACATAAATTAATATTAAAAGCAGAGATTTTTATGTCTTTAAAAATGGCTGCAGGGGATATTTAATATTTTTTCACTGTGTACCTCAAACTCTAAACTACAACAACAACAAAAAACCTTGTCTGTGTTTATTGGTTTGTGAGTTACTGTCCACTACTGTGACCATGTCAGGTCAATATATGCACTTATTTTTTTTAAAAAAGAAAAAACTCTGAATTAAACACAAATCAAACTGCAGAACTGTAGACAAGGAAAGAACCAGCAGTAATTAAGTTCAATCTGATGTTGGCTGAAAGTCAACGGTGGTGACCTGCTGACGACATGGCTACCTCTTTAGTTTGCATGCGTTCATTGCTGCCATGTTTATTTGAACCATCTAAAGAAATATGCTTTATTTCAACTAACACTGACCTTTCTGTTCCCCCAAATATAGTTTCTGAGCTCTGAATAGAAATCATTTGCCTGGTTCTAGACCTTTGAATCCGCCCACTCCGCTGAGTGGAGTTGACTGATTCTGTTGGAAATGGACTGTAACGAGACGTGTGTTCGCACATAATTCCCAGTCTTCTCAGATCAGATTTTTTTGATATCTGTGTAAATACTGACACTTGAGCATCACCAGCATTAAAAAGCATTAAGTCGCAGGTGAAGAAAAACAGTTGTAGTGAGCAGCTCCAATATGCAAATATCAATATAATCCATTAACATCCTACCAAATGTTCTGAGCTGAATAAATCCCCCTGTGTGGACGACAGATATTTACAAGGAGAGCTAATCGATTTGGGAATTAGTCTCTCTGTTTGTTGCTGTATACTGGCTCCAGCTACATTTGACTGATGCGACCTCCGTGCTTGGAGCTGCAAACCTTCTCACGTCTCCAGACTCTCATCCAACTATCGCTGGGGATGAAATCCATAACGCCGACTGCAAGGCTGGAGGCAGTCTGTCGTAACAATAAAGTGATGCATGTGTCTCTCTCCTCCATAACGAATAAAAACAGTAGCGGTTATTACGCTTAAAATGTATTTCACAACCACTGGAGGAGTTTAATCAAGCGACATGTAACCTTTAGTAAAACAATGTAGGGTATTGGATTTTATAAATTAAAGATGGTGACACCGAAATCGTCAAGACTTCACACGGAAAATATTGAATAACTCATAAAAAGTTGCAGAGTGAATTGAATGCTAAACTCAGGCAGTGTTATGATGTAATCACTGAGCTAAACACAAACTGACTCCGTCCTCAGGTTATGCTACTGTTGTGTGAAAATGGCTTCGGGGGGAGCTTTTATAAATCAGGATCATTGCAGGTGTCCCTAGGAATACAAACAACACACACCTATACACACACCTATACGCACACACACACACACACACACACACACACACACACACACACACATACACAAACATTGTAAATTTAAATCTCTAAGCATCTCTAGACGCTGTTACTTGAACACCCAGTTCAGGCTGCGCCCCGGACAAAAACAAACACACCCTCACAGTTTTATTGTCTGTCCCTCTCCAATATGGGGCTATAAGCAGTGGCCAGTTTTATGTCTTTTAATTAGTACGCTGTCGCCATAGCAGCACCCGGCTGAAAAACAGCCCTGCTCCTTACACACATACTTAAACAATGGGGGAGGTAGAAAAGAGAGAAAGGAGCGGAGTGTATTTAAGTGAGGAAATGAGGGTATGGCGGAAAGTTACACCCAAGAGTGTCGATTTTTTGAGACCACACGCCTTAAAATGTCACTGACAAGTGTGTGAGTGTGATAGTGAAGTGACACGTGTGCATCTTCTTTAAGGGGATGTTCCCTTTACTGCTGCCTGCCTTACAGTGTGAAATGTTCTTATGTGTGTCTGACTCTCATGGCCCACATACTGTAGATGTGTGTGTGCGGGTGTGTGTATTACCTGAAATTAGGTGCAGAGGCCCATTCCAAAGCAAGGCAAGCCAAGTCCACAGCCGCGTACACCAAAAGGAAGAAAATGGTTACAATACTGGCGATGGTGTTGAGCTTCCCTGCAAACAGCACCAGCTGAAAGAAAGAAAGAAAGAAAGGAAGAAAGGGCAAAACAAAAGAAGAGGGGGAGGAAGAAACACAGAAAAAGAAGGGAGAGAAGGGATTAACATTCACAGCAACACATTCTAAAGTCAGTGTATTTTAATGTCTTTTCCATGTGACCTTTTTCTGCACCCACCTACTCACTGCCAAAACACACATTTCTAAAATATGAAGTCGGCTACATGATTTGCATGTTAATGTGAGATTTGGGTAAAAATAAGATAATGAGCTGTCTGATTTATGTATATCATCTGATTTATCTGTCTCAAGTCTTTAAAGCCCCTACTGTACAGTATGTGTGCAGAAAATGAAGTTCCCCTTTAAAGATTTCTGACTCTGGTGACTCCTAGTGGTAACACCAAAAAATACACCACTGAAATGCGCTAAATTTGGATTAGGGACGGTGTTCGATTTAATCCGAATCCGGTATCTAGTCTAACCAGGATTCTCCTAAAATTGCATTGTGTACTCAGCTGGGGAATTACTCATAAGAAAAGGTTGTTGGTTTTGTTGAACTATAAAAACACACAGTCCACTAGTAATAATAATAATAATAAGGTAACAGCCAAAAGTTAAGGTTAATTATACAGCTAAAATAATGCTTGTAATTTTAACTGCTGAAATAAGGCTGGTACCTGAATGCTTTATGCCCTGCTGTGGTCTGCCTGCACTGTAGTTGGAAGGTGACATCAAGGATAGATTTGACCAACGTCTAGGGAGCGAGAGACTGTTAAAATTTAATTGTTCTACATTTTCCAGGGGACCCCTTAAGGACCACAGGTAGTCTCCCCAGACCCCACTTTGGGAGGCAATGATTGGAGCTAATATTCAGTTTTAATTAAGATGCTATCTAGGCCGCTGTTCAGCTGTGTGCGCTCAGCTACGTTAGTCACAGCGGCTACGTGATAGCACGGGTGAGTCCGGTCATATTAAGAATCCTTGGTGTCTGATTTGGAGGGGGAGTCATACATCTAATAATCCTGACAGCACATGGATGTATGAGATTCACCCTCTCTCCCTCTCTGAGCGAGGAGTGGTAGGTGACTTCTAATAGAGGAGGGAGATGATGACCCCATTATAAGTACTGCTCCCTGACATGTTCTCTGACATCTGAACGTGTGTGGCTGACTGTGAATTACAACAGATATGAGCGCTGAGAATAAAAGCAGCAGGAACTTTATTTTTTCACTTGTTTCACCTGCATTACATCTGATTTTAATGACAATATACTAAACATTAACAATCATGGTTACATTTATTAAAGAAAGTAGCTTATACTTGTCTCAATGTAGCCTTCTGCGACTCGAAACAAGGTTGATTGAGAGTTTTGAGAGTGAACCAAAACAGTAAGGTTGCACCCTTTAACACCAAAACAAAACAAAAGAGTAGTGTCCTGATCCATTGATTATATGAAAATACTGATTAGTGCAGCTTTAAAGAATAAAGGAACAGTTTCAAGATCCTCATAAAATCACTCTTATGTTGGGATTCCGACATACTGAAGTTATCATATTCATAATGTTCTGGCCATTTATATAGACATCAAAGAAATAATTACAACTAAGGAGTCTAGTAGGCCTGTCACAGTAATCACATTATGGTGTTATGTACAATAACGTAATTATCAATATCATCCTGTCTATAAATGGACTTCGTATGATACATGGACATGACCTTGATCATTTTTTGATGATCAAGGTCTGCCACACTTCACATTAGCAGCTAACAGGCTATTCATGTCACATTGGCTAAGTGAGTAGTGTCCTCCATTCCTCACTGTGATGTCCTGAGTGGAGACTGCAGAAGAATTAAAGGTAAATAATTGTGTCCCCAGTCATAATGGCAGTCTGTGTTTTTACAGAAGTGTAGCGCCCACTCTCCAATCCCACCCCCCGCCCCCTTACATTATTATACTATTATATTATCATTATAGCAGTTGTATAAAATGATCTTCAAATGACAATAATATTGTTTATCATGATTATTTCTGAGACAATATACCATCCAACAGTAGTAGTTATCATACTTATGCTGTGATTCTGACACTATGAAGTTATCATATTTATCATTTTCTGGCCATTTACGTAGAAATAATTACAACTAGGAGTGTAGTTTTTCTAGATCTCATATATTGAACTTCACACTAAATGACTCTGAAAGGTAAATAAACATGAATCCGTCATTCATAGTACTCTAATTTAATGCAACATCTGTATATGCACACTTTTCTTTATCCTCGCATGATCAACTCTCATAACACTGCTTAACTGTGCATCCAGTGTATAAATTACACTCGTTACCAGCAGGCTCTGTCTTGCATTGTGCAGTGCAGCGAAACCCTTTCAGGTTCTAACAATGAAAACCTTTCCGATCACTACCTTCCATTCCACACGTACCTCACACCTTCCTGCTTCTTTCAAGGTGGAACACAAAGTGTGAATAAACATGACATCTTTCAGGCACAGGCTATCATTAGCTCCTCTGTACTGAAAGACACATTTTTATTTTTGCATGTTTCATCATCATGATTATCATCATCATAATCATCATCAAGTGTGTTCTCTTTATCCGTGTGTGTGTGTGCTAGCTGAGACAGACTGCTCAGAACAAGGAGTTAACTACAGTGTCTGGGAACAAACAGAAGGCAGAGTCTTTCTATCCAATTACCATGTGTTTTTACCATTGGCCCCTGAGAAACTCTACTGGAGTTGGAGCACATTGAGCTCAAGGGCTTACCGGTATTTATGGGAGGAGAGGGGACTAAGTACTGTATCAACTCTGCTATCACTAACTTTGTGACCATCAGGCAGAAATAAGGGGACGGGAAGAGAGAGGAGAGAGAAGGTAATGATGGGAATTGAGATTAATGAAGTCACATTATTGACAGGCGGTCAGAAAGAGAGAGAAAATGACATGAGACGGACTGAGGGAGCAACGAGGGCAGAGAAGGGCAAGAGGGAAAAAGAGAAGATGAAAAGATGAGATGGAAAGAAGAGACGGGAGAAAAAAGAGAGAGAATGTGGGTGAGAGACAATCTCTGACCTCTGGCAGTCAAAGTCAGTGGGTGTCTCTCCAGCGCTCCCCTGGGAGCCGGCTCTACTAGAGCATTAATTAGCCATTAACTCAGACGTAAGCCAGCATGGACAACTGCTGTCACAGTGTGCAGTGTGTGTGTGTTCGCATGCAGGCTAAATCTCTCCTGGGTATGTTTTTGTGTGGCTATTTGAAAGACAGTTTTTTACTGGAAAGCAGTGTGCATAAATTTCAGTGAAATAAGTGGGCTCATACAGACACTTTTATTAAATAAAAAGAATGGAGTGGAAGCAGCTGAGTAATGATTTGGACGACAAAGCCAATGCTCTTCCAGAAATGTCTCGGGGGTTACAGGTAACAGTTGGACAGTGGTTGCTTAAGTGTGTGTTTGGACTCAGATGCAGATACAGCACGGCTAATGAGGCACTAAGTAAAATACATAATTTCTCCAAATACTTAGATACCAAGAAATACCAAGAAGTCATCAACTAAACTCCAGCAAATCAAATCATAAAAAGTGGTGTCCTCAATATTTATGATCAGTAAAAGGTTCCAGGATTGTACATTTACGTTTTCTGTGATTAATTAAAGCCAAAATGACTGAATTTGCCTTTATTTTAACATATCATTTATCTTAAAAAACATTAAAGGTTATTTTCAGATAAACTGCAATATTATTAAAATCAGTTCAAGTATGCTGTAAAGTTGTTAAAAGAAGTTAATGAAACTCATAATGGAGTAATAAGTTCCAGTGGCAGTACATTTATTGTAATAATAATAATAATAATTATAATAATAATAACTTTATTTTGTATAGCGCCTTTCATGAAACCCAAGGTCGCTTCACAATAACAAGAAACACAGACAAAAAACACACATTTAGCCGGCAAAAGGTCTGCTATGATGCACCACTATGTTTCTACAATAGCCCAGAATTAACAAACTAAACAACCGTTTTTTTCCACGAGTTTGACAGCTACCATAACTTCTCCTACATGCTTAGAAGTGGGGAGGGATATTCACTTGGTTGCAATGTGCTATCTCACCACTAGATGTCCCTATGTGTAAGATACACATTGGTCCTTTTAAGCAGTTAGCAAGAATTTGAAAACCTTTTTTTAAAGTTTTCTCTTACCTAAATTTAGTTAAGTCAATTTTACCTTAATTCTTCCCTACAAGTCATGTTGTGATGTCATGAAGGTGCTTACATATAGGTCATAGATACGAAATGGTTTAATTGATAGGTAGGAATAATACGGGGGGCCTTTCCACCAAACTTAAACCAAAACAAACAAAGTCCCACTGGAAGCAAATAAATTAAACATAGGAATGAATTACTGTTCACAGACCCAACCACTACTTCTGTATTATCCTTTAAATACCTTTTTAAACTGACGTTTAACTTACTTGTATGGTTTCTATGTATCTCCTGGACTGTATTACATTATTTTTCATTTTATGTAATTTATCTGGTTTTACTGTATCGTTTTATCAATCTCTTGTGTCTTTTGTTAAAGCACGAAAAGCAAGAAAGGTGCTACACAAACCAAGTTATTATTGCTTGAAAACATGGTTTAATTAGCAACCTTCAACTTCTCTGACTATCTCGCGGCATATCATTTTTCTAACCGTGGAGACAACTGAAATAGATAAACGGAATTCTAGAAATTAAAACAAACTTTTATCAACCAGTACTAGATACTGAACTCTGTGACCCACCACTGCATTATGTTTGAGAGGTAATTCTCTTATCTCACATTAACAAGGAACAGTCAGAAATCTGCCCTTAGAACGACATTTGTGACTGAGTATGAGACTGAAGCCTGATTTGACTATGGGTTGTTAACTTGGTTCTGAATAGAATCATTTATGTGTGTTAAACTGTGGTGGTTGGTTAATTTGGCCAATTTGACCATTGTTGTGTGTAAAAGTTGCAGGGAATTGAAAAATGCAAGGTCTCACAAATGGTATTGGTGAACTCTGCATTCATTCTAGCTTGCAAGATCGCAAATTCATGGATAGAATAAAAACCAATTGGCATATGTACAATTTCAGTGTCATCATGTGCAATTTCCCTCTTTTCCATCACATTAAATGATGCAGGGTACATCTTATTTCACCTACCCATCCTTATCCTCTTTTAACTTCTCTACTAACTTTTTCTCTTTCTTCTCCACCCATTCTTGCAGGCTGCTCATTTTCCCTTTACCTAAAAGCCCAAATAAAAGAAAGCTTTAGCTTGTGCCTTCCTCCTCTTCTTCCCCTCCCTCCTTTCCTTCCTTTTCTATCCTGCCTTGTGCGTGAGTGTTCAAGGCGAGATTACAATCAGACTTTTGTCATCAGTGAATCATTTAAATGGCGGGCGGAAGAGGCAGAGAAAAAGAGGACGAGAGAGTCAATGATCTCTGAGCAGCTAACGATTTCCCTCTAATTGCTCCTCCTCCACTGACGGAGAGTGGCGAGGGATGAAGAGAAGAGAACGAGAGAGGAAAGGAGAGAGAGAGAGCCGGAGAGAGCGCAAGTAATGACAAGCTATTCAGCCTTTAACACTCACCTCTGATAATGATGGGATAGTCAGGCCTATTTGCTCCTAAGATCCTCCTCTTCTTTGTCTCTCTATTCTCGCCCTCCTCCCCTCTGCCAATATTTTCTCCTCCGTTTAAATTGACTTCTTTCCCCCCACTTAGAAGACACAATAGCGGAGAAAAGAAGAAAAAACTACAGGCAGACTTCGTTTGTCGTCTTTGGTCAGAGTAAAAAAAAAAGTTTGTTCCGTTCAGCTGTTTTAATACTATTTGTCTCTCTGATGGCTTCCTGTCTGTTCCTGGAATCACTTTTGTCATCCAAGTTTTTCAGACACCACTGAGTTTGACAAAAATGATTTATCTCCTTGCTGTGGTCCAACTTTTATTTACAGATTTCTCTGGCTGAGGGAACGCTGTGTTTATGAATTGTAATCACATTATGTTTGTTAATAATTGGCACAGATGAGGATCTCATCAGTCATTCATATTTGATTAGTTAAGGTTAGGGCTAGTAATTCAATTCCATATCAAACAAACACACACTTATTTCAATTTGCACTATTTTTTCTTGTCTTTCAAGGTAAACAATATTTTGTTTTCTTATGTATGGAAGCGCATAATGAAAATGAAAACATTGAATCTTGAATCTACAAGCACTTTTCTGTGCCAAATTAAGAGCATCCTTCTATTACCGTACATTTTTCTTCTACAAAACTCCCCTGGAGGTGGTTTGTGGCAGGAAATGAGTAAAGATAAGAGAAAAATGACATATTTTGCAGTGAAATGATCCAACCACATAGTGTCAGGAAGAGAAAATGTCAACATGTCATCTGTGTGATTAACAAATGTCTTTTTGAAAAACTTGTTGATTGAGAAGACAATGAAGGCTGGATGAAGAAAAAGGGAAAAACAGTACCTCATCCCTCTGTAATGTCTGATTGTTGGGGGAAAATGATTGTTACATTAAACCTACATAGTCATCTGACCCATCCAGCAGCTATACTCATGTGGAAAATATCTGGCTCTTTATGCTCCAATATATTCAGCAGGTAGTTGCTGAATAGTAAAGTTGCAGCTGTAAAACCAAAACAATGAGCTGAAAGATGCTAAAATACTCCTTATAGACAGGGCTGGGTATTGGTACTCGATATCTGTTCAGCAGCCAAGATGCACAAATGACGCTTTTCCACTACACAGTTCTAGCACGACTCGACTCAACTCGTACCTGGTACCTGCTACTTTTTTAGTACCTGCTCTGCTGAGGTTCCAAGTGAGCCGAGCCGATACTAAATGTGACGTCAACAGTCTGCCGGCCACTGATTGGTGAGAAGAGTTGTCGCTGGAAGAGTCATGAGCCGTCCCACACAAGAATCAAACCAGTCTTTTTTAAATACCGGCAACAGCGTTACAGCCATACGGCTCAATTGTCTTGCTTTGTGTGTGACAGGAAGCAGAAAGCCACATTGTGTAGCATATAAAATGAAGTCACGGCAGTTTCGCGGAGCCGTGCTATGACGACCCCGCCCACGTTGAGTAGGTACCTTTTTGTAATGGAAAAGGTCGTTCCTGGAACCATGTCGAGTCGAGCCGAGTCGAGTCATGCTGGAACTGCGTAGTGGAAAAGCGCAAATAATGTGTAATGGGTATCAAAGGTACTCAGTTGGTATCGGTATCTCTTTAAGGGTACTTGGATTGATACTGGTATCGTAATTTTGTAAACAATACCCAGCCCTACATATAGCAGAAGGAACCGAGTTGGGTAATAAATCTCTGTGGGTTCGTCATGTGTCCCACCATTAACATAAAAACATAGATGAGAGCAGCTTTAAGTCATTTGCATTTTTTCTGCCGATCTCATTAAAGTCCTTTAAACACAAGAAACCTCAGTGGTAGTGGAGCCTTCTTTGGTCAACAAGATGAATGACTTAAACAGTAGTTGTTTACCGAGAATACACAAGAACTGTGTGACAGGTTTGTGTAGATGTTATTGGCAGATGGAGAGTCAACAGTCAGTAAAAAATGAAGACATCAATACTTCTTCAAACTGAGCCGGTTGCTCCTCTAAATGAACCCGCTCTGTTTGAAGGGGAAAAAAACTTCTCTCAAGTCAAACTGGAAGACTTTCTGATCTTGATGTCTGAGGGAAGCGTCTATGACAACACTTCACAATCCAAACAACAGGAGTTTGGGCTGAAATTGTCCCACTGCCAACTTCCTCACCAACCTTGCATTTATTATTCAGATATAATAGTTGATTGTTTGAAGCACCTTTTCTTTCCTTTCTTTTTGTTCTGAGCTTTGTTGCTTCCACAACTTCATCACTCATTTATCTGTTTCATTGGAATATGAAAAAATAGTTTGAGGCCACTGCTGTTGTATCTGTATTCTTGACCCTTGAAGCTCTCTATTTTTAGACTAATTGAATTTATTTAGAAATTGTTTCATCCTTGTCTTTTAATTAAATATTGCCAGCTAATTAGTGCTGCTCCTAGAAATTTGAACAAAATATGAAGCCGAGGACAGAAAATGCACCAAATCGTTATGTCTGAAGAAGAACGTATCCACACACCTCTTTTCTGTTTACTCTTCTACAATTTTTCCGACAGTCTTTTTGAGATCTAATTTGCTGGCATTTCCCTTAAACTTTTCTTTTTGATGGTCTTAAACTGCCAGAAGCACATTGATTAAGTATCAAATGTCTTCCAGGGGGTTTATCTCCACTCACCTGCACCAGGAACCAGGAGATAATCACAGAGACCCAGGGGTTACCACTGTGGGAGGTCTTCTTAGCAGGAGACAACGCCTTACCTACGGCCAGAAAAGAGAAAAGACAGGAAACCTCTGAAAACATGTTTATGATTGATGCAGATGGACTAATTAGCCTACAAATGTTTCATAGAATTGATCCAAATTGTAACAGATTCAATGGGGTGTAATGAGTGGTTCTGTTTATATGCATCATAGGGTTAGGGTTATCATACCATTTCAGTGACTGCTCTGTCTTCTGATGAACAAATCTTAAACATAAGTTTTTAAACTTTATGGAATTTGAGGAATCGGCCACTGCACTATAAAGATAACAGCAGTGGCTTTTGAATACCCACAACACTGAAACCCTGAGTGCGTAAGTGGACAGATGGTTTCATCAAAGAAAGAACGCAACCACTGATCATCCTTGATTTTTGATAGAAAAGTTACTATTAGAAATTTCCACAGACATTGCTCCTGGCACTGGAAAATGTGACACTCTGTAATTTAGGACTCAATGTGGGCGTAAAAGTAAATAAAAATTAAAGGTGGACATTCCCTGCCGATCACATGTCAACGAAGAGTCGTCGGTACTCGTGTAAGTTAACACTTCCACAGTGAGACTTGAGTTTCTCTTGTTGACACCTCCTCCTCCTCCTCACTTGCTATTCCTGACGCTTTTTTGACACTCTACTTCCACACAAACCTCCGTATATGTGAAGTTTGCTGCCAGTGGACAAATATTTAGTGATTTCGGAAAGTTTCAGAGCTGACCTACATAAATATACAATTCTCATTTAAACACTGCATGAAAATTGTGTTTGTTCTTAACTTAATCATACTTACTGTGGCATTTAAGTACCTTGTGTACAGCCTATATTACATATTTTTATGGAACATATGCAAGTACACTGCTTAGTGTGCTTCCCACTAAATTTTAGCATGCATTTGGAAGTACACAATTACATAGTACAAGTGGACTAAAGTTAACACAATGGAGAAAAAAAAGGATGCACATACAAAATGCTCTTCAACAGGTGCTGGAGCAAACAGGAGACAGCCACTTTAGATAATGCAGACATTAAATATAGAAGTTTTTTCATTCCCTCACCTGCTCAAGTCCTCCACGATTTACAATTACTAACCCCTGACGTACCACTGCTCCCCCTCCCCCGATTTTTACTGCTCCTACCTGTAACTTCATACCTCACAAAGAAAATAAAGCCCACGTTTTTCTTATTTTGAAGTAATAACACTACAGCTGTTCAAAGGCCTTATTTCAGAGTGTTTGAATTGATTGCAAATGTTGTATTATTTGTTTTTATTATCTTCTATTGACATACCTAATACCGTTTTGCATTGTTGTTATTGTTGTTGTATTCTTGACACCATTGTTAATGAGGATTTTATTTGGGGTAAAATAAAGGTCAATAATAAGGTCGTGTCAGCACTGTATGATCTCATTCATTTCAATGAGACGGGAGTGCCGACGCTGCATGCTCAGCTTTTGCTGTGATTCAATTCAGCCTCTTCCAACAAGGCGCTGCGATGTACCATATCTCTACAGTTTATCTCGCAATAGTCACAACAAAATAAAAACAGGATGTCTCTGAATATGTTAAACTGTTGTGTAGTGTTTTGGTGTCTGACAAGCCTTGAAACTCATTGATGTGTTACTTAAACCAACCTTCCTGGATCCTGTTTCATTGTTTCACCAGTACCAAGCAAAACACGCCCCCGCTAATGCTGCCCCTTGCGTTGTTTTTTTGTGTTTGTTTTTTTCATCTCATTTTCAGTCTGAATGCCCACTAATACAATTAATCTGCTGTTAAAATGCCACATTAGAAGACGCAAACCAAAAAATAAGCCTTATTAAATGGACCAGGGCCTGTATCGTAGTAGTGAAAATTAAAACAGCTCCAGCTTGAAGGTGTGGGGACTAAAAGCCTATTAAAACATAATGTATCCTGTTTCTCTTATAATCTTTGTTGTTTCCCATAGCAACACATACAAACCCGGTTGGTTGAACGTGGGACCTCGGAGCAGCGGTGATAATGTTACAGTTTACAGATCAGATCTGATTAGAATTAGACATGGCTATATCTAATGTTACTGACATTTAGATAACATTAATATAATTAACTAATTAAATATGCGTTTAGTCTAGAAAAGAGAGCGAGAGTGGGGGGCGGGGGGGGGGGGGGGGGGGGGGGGGGGGGAATGAGTGAGTGAGTGGGCGGGCGAGCCAGTAAGAGAGGCTTAGCTGATACTTACCTTCATAAGAGACAGCAAATTGATATACATGGTTTAGCCCGATAATTACAGCCTTTTATATATGAAATTTTGAACAACAAAAGGGAACTCACAAAAAAAGCACATAAAGAAGGACTCAAAAAAACAAAAACAACAAAGATGATGACAGACTGGAGTTGGGGAGGTGGGAGAGAGGGCGGTGGAGGGGAATCCGAGAGTTTAAGGCTAAATTTCACAGCTGATAAATGAATGGAATTAGATCGGTGAGACTTTAAAGTCAAATCAATGCGGCGGGGAAGAGTAGACGGAGCGGTGGAGGATGGAGAGAGGCAGGACGGAGGTGAAGGAGTTATTAGTGAGTTATAGAGAACAAAAGAAATGGAAGATGTGTGTGTGGGATGGCGGGACAAAACTGCCTGTGTGTATAGGAAAATTGACACACTCCTTTTTCATAGGACAGTGTCATGGTCAAGCAACGTGCAGCATGCATGAATGACAACAACAAGAACATGCATAGTACACATTTATAATCCCACAATGACTCTTGATGGAACAGATGAATCTAATTTAAGTTAACCCTTCCACTGCTGGTGATCAGACAGAGCTGAACTGGAGTCATCTGCCTCTGCTCCATCTGATCACTCTGCAGAGGAACTTGCTCTAATACAGCCATTTATCTCCCCTGACACATGCACACACACACACACACACACACACACACACACACACACACAGACAGACAGACAGAAACAGGCCAAATCAATTTGCAAAAGACTTAACAAAGGAGCACAGGATGGGATAAGGACGTTGCTCACGGTCATTAATAGTGACAAAGCACCAAGCTGCATGGATTCACACAGAGAGGCAAGGGAGAGATGGAAATCACACCGAGGCTGCGTTGGCTTGATAAGGGAATGACTGCGGGAAGAACTTCATGGTTACATGAAGACTCAAAGTTTTTTTTGTGTGTGTGCGTGTGTTAAAACTTTAAGATACACCAGCTGACACTGTCTGAAGAGTATATCCACAGTAAGCCGGGTCAATCTTTTTCTCTCTGTTTAAGCTATCTGCCCAGACTAGAATGGTGCTCTTCACACCCCAATAAAAAAAGCTGATCTGTTCGAAATCTTTTTCCACAGTGTGTGTAAATCTTAAAACGGTGGCTTGGTGTTTGCTGCCCGGTGAGACACTGAGCTTTGTCAGCTCAAACCTAAATGTCAAAACAGCCGACTACACGGCACAGTTGTAGCTATTAACCAGAATTTGTGTGTCGATTTAGTCAGATGACGTAGCAATTATATATAATTACCTCATCGCCGCAGTGCAGCAGCTTGAAATTGACTTCTGGTTAATAGGTGGTATTGATGAGACATGATTAAATCACTATTTCACACTCATTCCATCGTCTGACAACAGAAACAGGAAAAGGTGTGAATGAGAACAAGAAGATTGTGCATTCTGTTGCATTAAAACACTTTGGAAGTGATCGCAGGGAGACTGAACGGAGACTGTCACTTGGCAGAGTAACGGGGGTGGGGGGGTGGCGAGGCTATGAGGCGGCAAAGTAACAGACACCTTTCTGTCGTCTCTAACAATCATTTCAAACATCGATACAAGCACCACTGAGTCATTAAGCTGTAGTTATGGTGATTTTCTCAAATGATGTTGCAGCCATAAAATATTAATGGCCTGATTGACTATAGATCAGTTCAGTTGGTCCAGATGAAGAAAAAAGATAAATTGTTGCCTTTTAGTTCTGCAGATGACTCTAATAACTGTAATAGAGCATCATCAGTGCTACATGGACCCATTAAGCTCTTTACTGAACCATATGTATTTATTTAACGTCTCTGGTAGAGCTTACAAAGAAATAACTGAACAACAATGGCTGAACCTGCAACTGAAACTTCATATGTTTTAGTTTAGATGATGTAACATAGCTGGGAGGTAAAGTACAGTGTGCAAAAAACCTCCACCTACCAAACAAGTCATCCCTGGCCAGGGCGTAGAGGATGCGTGAGGCTCCGATGAGGTTGCTCATGGCGGCGGAGAGTGTGGAGGAATAAACCCCGACGGTGACGAAGGGTCTCCAGATGTTGATGTCTCTGAGGAAGCTGTAATCATTCTGAAGCAACACGCTGTAAGGGTATGGAGAAAGAACCTGAGATTAATACAGATGACTTTAACACCCATGCTTGAGAGGCCTTCACTAGGGAATATGAAGAAGCCAATTCGTTATTTCTGTTCATTCTTCTTTTATTCTGTCACTCAAATGAGCAACACAAATGAGCAACAAACAAAAGAATAATAGCTGAGCAGTTCAGCAGCAGATGTTTTATTAACAGCATTTTTAATTCTAATTTACTTAACCTTGAAGTTAACATAGATGAAAGTCTTAAAAAGGTGCTCCATAACAACTGACCAAACTCTGTCTGCTGATGAAGAATGTGTGATATGGTTGAAAGAAAGTGAACTTTGACATGGAATTGTCCTAAGTTTGATATAGTTTTGTTTTATGTCTTTCTATTTAAAGATGGCTCAGTGACAAATAAGGATTGGCAAGATGAGCAATTCAAAAATAGTTTTAAAAGCAGCTACAGTTTGTTAAAATGTACATTTTGTATTTTTGTTGTAGTTTGTAGTTGTATGTCATTTGAAATGACATTTGCATCATTGACTGAATGCTCCTGAAAATGTCAAATGGTGTAACTACAAAAGAATGATAAATATTCAATATTTCTTGGGCTTGTCATGCCGTTATTTAAGTAAGTAACTGGCAGAGAGGCCAACAGGAATCAAGGAGAGAGAGAGGGGAATGACTTGCAGCATTTCACACCTTAGTTCACATTTATTTTCCTGTATATAAATCAGATTTTTATGAAGAAATACCGGTTACACCAATTGACACTGGGTTGCATCACTTCATTGACCTGGACAATTACATTGTAAATTTATATTGTTTAACACCTTAGCATGTTAACATTAGTTTAGCACATTAGCATGCTAACATTAGCACTTAGCATCTACCCTGGCGGTTGCTAGCAGCACTTGTTAGCCAGAGAGTGGATCTCACCGGCCGGTAGAGGAAGAGACGCAGA